>NC_045446.1:33469941-33509654 GCF_002776525.5 Piliocolobus tephrosceles
TTCTCTTCTCTTCTCTTCTCTTCTCTTCTCTTCTCTTCTCTTCTCTTTCTCTCTCTCTCTCTCTCTCTCTCTCTCTCTCTCTCTCTTTCTAGAACAAGGCATTGCTTGCTCTTAAGGAACTCCCAACTAACTTTTGGGGAAGAAAATTTGCTTAGTGAAACAATCAGAAAGCCACATGCAGCAGTCTTTAACCATACAGAATTGAAAATGATCAAGCGATCATTTATATGATGATATATTTCCTGGTTTACATTTAACCAGGACGAGAGAGAACATTGTAAGGGGCAGCTGTCAGACAAGGTCACATAGAGAAGAAAGAAAATGAGACAAAAATCCAAAGCAAGAAGATAAAGAAAAGGAGAAAGCACATGACCATAGCTTCTTGAAGGTTTTGTTAACCCTTTGGAAGGAACTGATTAGCATAAGAGCTCCACTGCTGCGGAGCTGTAGCTGACTGTGGATCTGGGAGGCACAGCTCCTTCCTTTAAAAATAGAGATCTTGCTATGTTGCCCAGGCTGATCTTGAACTCCTGGCCTCAAGTGGTCCTCCTACCTTGGCCTCCCCAAGTGCTGGGATTATAGGTATGGAATACCATACCCAACCTGTTTTACTTCTAAGCTAGCCTTAGAGAAATGGGGGGCCTGATTATCTGTTTAATTGCTTTATCCCATTGAGGAAATAAAATTTAGAAACATTATAAAGCTATGTCTTGCTGATGAGCATAAAGTCAACTGAAGTTCACTTACTGTAAACAGTACATTCTAACACAAAATATATTTAGGAAGAATCTTCCACTTCTTCCATAGGCAGGATATCCTCACAGTATTGTTTAGGAAATGCTCCATCAGTCTCCTGTAGCTCTACTTTTTCCTCACAATTCCATCTATTTACATCTGTCCTAAAGCTTGCTGTCTAGGGTCCAGCCTCTCCCACCTCCAGCCCATTTTCCACCTTTCTGACAGTTAACTTTCTGAAAAGCAGACCTGATAACACCACGTAATTGCTGTAATGCCTTCAGTGGCTTTCTGCTGCTTATGGGCTAGAAGGCAGGTTCCTCAGTCTGGAATCCTAAGTACTTTAGTTGGTTTCTGCTTTCTTTTTCAGTTTCGTCTGGTCCATACCTTCCTCATGTCCATACACTCAGCTCCAGTCTAGTGCTTTTTGATGAAATCCTGTTTATCCTTTAAAACCCAACCCAAATGTCACTCCCTTAGATAAGGCTTCTCTGGAAAAATTGTTTTCCCCTCTGTTCTCACAGCACACTGGCCAGGTGCCTATGGCAGCACCTGTGACTTCTTATTACACTTCAGTGGCTCACCTTTCTCTTCCCTGACCAGATTCAGAGCTCCTCAGGGAACCACAAAACTGTCATTCATCTCAAAATCCACAGGGCTTGTCCAGTGCTTGTTTGGGAGGGCAGAGGGTTGTGGGAGTGGGAAATCAGTGTTCAATGTTTAACCAGGCTAAAAACGTCTGTTTCAAAGGTAGTTAAAGGGCTATAGTCATCACTTCTGGTGGAGGGAGCTGAGGAACTTGGTGACAAATTAGACTTTGACAACCTTGGAGAAAGAGCAAAACTACATCAGAAAAAGCCAAGGAAGATTTTTTTTAGGTAGGAGAAAGAACACAGGCACAGAAATAGAAAAGTGTGGGGCATACCAAGGAACGAAAAGTCAATAGCAGTGTGTCTAGCTATTTATTGGTCATGTCTGGGACCGTGCTAAGAGCCCTTTTCAAAATCAACCTTTTAATCTTCACAGAAACCCTGGAAGGTAAGAAATCTAGCCTTAGACAGGTTATATAATTTGCCCAAGTGCCACACTTTGGAGAGGAAAATGAGACTCAAATGGGTCTGATGGGCCCCAGAGTCCAGCTTATGACTAACAGTCCTGCGGAGAGAGTTGTCATTATGGATTCAGGGCCCTGATTTCTTTTATTTTCTCCCTTTGCTGCTGGAAGCTTTCTGTATGCAAGGTCAATTTTTGTGTCTTTTATTACAGGTGCACTGAGATTTTAAATTTATCTTCTGCAGCTCGGAGATTGTACAATGAAAAGGGGAAGGAAATATTTGCCTTAAAAGACCTGCAAAGAGATGAACTGGTAAAGACATGGATTTGAAACTGGCAATATTAATTTATGAATACCCCATCCAAGAAAGAATGCCCTTAAATATAAGAAGCTTTCCATTTTAATCCTTATTTTCTCTCAGAATTATCCTAACTGAGCAAGCATCAGAAAATAATACTAACAGCTGACATTATTCAGAGCTTCCTATGTGTCTGGCATGGTTTTCAGAGTGGTATATAAATTAAACTTTTTTTTTTTTTTTGAGACGGGGTTTCACTCTATTACCCAGGTTGGAGTGCAGTGGCACAGTCATGGTTCTCTGCAACCTCCGCCTCCCATGCTTAAGCAATTCCCCCACCTAAGCCTCCAGAGTAGCTGGGATTATAGGCATGTGACACCATGCCTGGCTAATTTTTTGTATTTTTGGTAGAGATGGACTTCAACATGTTGCTCAGGCTGGTCTCAAACTCCTGAGCTCAGGTGATCCACCTGCCTCAGCCTCCCAAAGTGGTGGGATTACAGGTGTGGGCCACCGTGCCCAGCCGAATTAATCTACTTAATATTCATCATGATCCTAGACTCTAGAAATTAAGGAAGAAACTGGAGAAGGCCAAATTGTTAATCATTTGTAATTTCTGTCTCCTGCTCTGAAGGAGATAAATTCTCTGCTCTTTTTGAGAGCTTCAAAATGTAGTTGTTTAATGGTTTCTTACTAAATGGTGATTTCACTTTTTCGGGACAAAATTATGTCTACTTTTTTCACACACTCTATTTGGGTGACTGGAGAAGGCTGAAAAGCAGAAGGACTTTAGCAGCCCAGCCTTTCCCCTCATTTACAGAATTTGAGGCATCCGTTTGAAAAATTAAAAAAAAAAGATACCTTCCTTGATTGATGCCTACAATTCTTTGAACAGAGAACAAAGCTTGTACCATTTCGTCAGAACTCAACTCAGGCCCTGAACCTAAATAGTCCTGGAGAGAGTCTTAAACAGAAGTATCAATAGCCAATATCAGAGGCAGAATGGCAGGGTGGAGAGTCTGTTGTTCTCAGAGACTGCTAGGTCTCATTTTGAATGCTAATGTCATCTCTCCAAGTGTTTTGTGTGTTTGTTTTTAGTGTTTTTGTTTGTTCTGCTGTGCTATTCACTGTGGGTTTTTGTTTTTGTTTTTGTTTTTGAGACGGAGTCTCGCTCTGTTGCCCAGGCTGGAGTGCAATGGCGCGATCTCGGCTCACTGCAACCTCCGCCTCCCGGGTTCACGCCATTCTTCTGCCTCAGCCTCCCGAGTAGCTGGGACTACAGGCGCCCTCCAGCAAGATCGGCTAATTTTTTTGTCTTTTTAGTAGAGACGGAGTTTCACCGTGTTAGCCAGGATGGTCTCGATCTCCTGACCTCGTGATTCGCCAGCCTTGGCCTCACAAAGTGCTGGGATCACAGGTGTGAGCCACCGCGCCTGGCCCATGGTGGGTTTTTTAAAGAATGAATTTAAGGTAGATTACATTAAATCCTACAATACAAAAAATTAATTTAATGGTAAGTATAGATGAGGCCACCATGGCAAAGCAGGTATGAGTGGAAGGAGGATAAGATGGAGCCAGGAGTGATTGTATATTTGCTAGAAATTAATCTATCACTGCTCTGAAGAGTAACATGAAGATGGAAACATAAACAGTTAGTTACATCATTAAATATGTCCAAAAGAGAAAAAGGAATCTGTTGTTCAAAAGAAGAAATTTTTGGCCGGGCACGGTGGCTCACACCTGTAATCCCAGCAGTTTGGGAGGCCAAGGCGGGTGGATCACCTGAGCTCAGGACTTGAAGACCACCCTGAGCAACATGGCGAAACCCTGCCTCTACTAGAATACAAAAAATTAGCTGGGCGTAGTGGTAGGTGCCTGTAATTCCAGCTACTCAGGAGGCTGAGGCATGAGAATCACTTGAGCCCTGGAGGCAGAAGTTGTAGTGAGCCGAGATCATGCCAGTGCACTCCAGCTTGGGCTACAGAGTGAGAGTCCATCTCAAATAATAATACTAGTAATAGTAATATATATTTACTATTACTAGTATTATTATTTGAAGTTTCCCCTGGGTCTTCTACATAGAATGTCAAATGTTTTTAATAATGACTTTGCAATGACCAGAAAAGTCAGCACTGAGGTTCTCTTTCTTCTTACTGAGCCTTTTTCAATATATCACTTTCTTTTCTCATCTGTAAAGAAATATTTATCTATTTAAGGACATTTAAGAAATACATAAAAGCAAAAAAAGGAGGAGAGGAGGAAAAGTATCATCCATAATCTTGTCACCTGGAAATATCCGCACTGACATTTTGGTGTTTATACTACAAATTCATTTATACCGGGGGTCATTAAACATTTTCTGTAAAGAATGATATAGTAAATATTGTAGGTTTTGTGGGCCATATGGTGCCTGCTGTATATCAGCTCTGCTCTGATGCATGAAAGCAGCCATAGACAACATGCAAATGAATGGGCATAGCTGTATTCTAATAAAACTGTACTCACAAAGAGAGGCAGGGGACCAGATTTGGGTTTTAGGGATAGTTCCCCAATCTCTAATTTTGCCAATCTCTAATTTATTCCTTCTTTCCTACCTTCCTCCCTCTCTCCCTGCGTCCCTCCCTTGCTCCCTTCTTTCCTCCCTTCTTTTCTACCTCCTTCCCTCCCTCACTCCCTTCCTCTTTTCTTCCTTCCTTCCCTCTTCTTCTTACACAATTATTTTTTTAAACTTTTGTTTTGAAATAATTATAGATTCACAGGATGTTGCAAAAATAATATGGTACAATACAAAGACAGTTTTTTCACCTAATACAAAACTCTTGAAATTCATTAAAGTTGTTGCCTTTATCAGCAGTTTGATTTTTTTGAAAGTACTGAGTGGTATTCCATGGCACCACAGTTTTCTTTAATCATTCACCTATTATATTAATAGTACATTTTGATTTTTTTGATTGTCTCCAGTTTAGATTATTACAGATAATGCTGCCGTGACAATTATATACAGGATAAGAGATGCTTTGTTTGATAGGTGTATGTTTCATGTGGAGAACATTGGATCAATCCTGACCTGTCCATCGCTCAGCAAAAGAAACAAATCTTCCTGAGGAACCTAGCATCAGACATTTCCAAAATTCAAATCTTCTGTAGCATACGTAAAATAGAAGGTAAGCACTGGAATTATTTACCTTAATATATGCAGCCAAAATGAAAGGCTTGATGATACTGTTTTTTAAAAAGTCAAAGTTTGTTTAAACAGGGAATATTTCACCTCTGCATCTTGCTGTTTAACTCTTTAAAGTCATTTATATGTTTGACAGGGTTGAGTATTTTAGTTCACACTACAGTTTGAATGTGCAAAGAAAACATAATCTTTTTATTTTGTTGTTAACAGATCTGACCTTCTTTGTGAGCCTCATGCATTCTCCAGTCATGTTTACATTTTGTTCCATCCATTAATTTAATTAGTCCCTTTAGGGATAGCTTTCAGATTTCTCTATCTCCAGACTCTCATGTTAAGTTCCTCTTTAAGATAGACAGAAAGCACTTGGGATGCAGATCTTCTTGCTTCCTGGGCTCTGCTGGCTGAAGTCTATGACTGGAGTGACTTGTGGTTCCTTCTTCTGGTTCAGACGATACTCTGGGTGGGTGTGCTTCCTCCCTGACTCAGCCTTCTCTCTGCTTCCTGTGGCCCTCTGGAGCCTGGCTATGACTGAGTGGTCATCTCTGCAGTCCTTGCTACAGAGCCACCTCACCCCTGCTTGGCATGCACTTTTGGAAAGTTCCCCAAAAAGATTCTCAGCAACTCCTGGGTCTTAGCAGCACCTCCCAGAAACCAGATCCCAGCTCACGTGGCTGGCTGTGCTTCAGACTGGAGTAGCAAGGGTAGCTTGAAAGGGGACGTCATCATGGTGTCCTCAACAATGAGTGGTGTCCTAAACAATGGACAGCGTCCTCACTGTTTCCCCAGTTTAACTGAGATGCCCAAGTGAAGACTGTAGAGACGATCAGGATACACTGTGCTAGTTTTCTGGCTTTCTCTGTCTTGTGCCCTGAATCCCCTCTAACTCAGGAGTGGTGGTTTTTCTCCAGGTCAATCCTGAAGTTAAACCCTTGATACACTAAGTGGGAACTACAGGCTTTTGGAGAAGCCATAGATCATGACTGTATCATCCTGACTTCCACGGTCGACGGCAGTATGCTGTTTGAATGTCAAAAACTATCTTTGGACTTTTGCTTTTCTTTAAGTTCTGATTTCCTCATGATCCTCCTCCTTCCCTTAAGTTTTCTCCAGGAACCAGGACAAAAGTCCATATAGAGAAAAGAAAAAGAGACAAAAAAAATTAGTATAATTTAAAACATTGCCCTATGATATATATTGAACACTGTATAGTAAAACTTTGCATGTGTCATTCAAGGCTTTCACTGGGACTGGGATTGGGACTTCCACTGATGAGTTTTGGATCCCAGAGAATGATCTAAATAATGTAGCCCATTTGAATAATTACAATATAAAATAATTAACTGATCTTTGGAAAGACCTATTTTTAGTATTTTTGACTAAGAATATCTTGAGAGTAAAGAATCTACAAAAATTAAAATTAAATTCAACTGAGTTTAATAAGTAACCTATGAATAGACCAAATAGATGGATTTTTTTTTTTGCATTTGTATTTTAGTGTGTGTTTCTAAATTCCTGATGCTCTGCAATTGTAACTAATATGTCCTTGCAATTTGTGAATTTCTGCTCAGCTCTTGTTTTAGAAATCCAAAGTAACATTGTATCTGGAAGCAAGCTTGCTGTGCATAAACCTGTAGCAATTTTTGGAGAAGAGAAGCAAGTTACAGAACCAGAAGAAAAGCAAATGCAAAAAGATGCTCTAACAATGGAAAATGCTTCCAGTGAAATTCTGTAAGTAATCAACGTAGCCCGAAAAGCTACCTGGCTGCTGTTTGAACTCAGCTCATTAGCCCGATAACAGCACAGAGCCCATGCAGGGAGCTCATGCCAAGTTTGTGAAACTAATGGCAGGTGAAGAGCTAGTATTTAATTAGTTTTCCAGCAACATGATACAATTACAGCTTCAATGTTCAATCATCACAATGATCTATTTTCAGTAATACTGTTATGTTATTATTTTTAAAAGGCTAGAATTTTAGGATAGAAAACATTTATTTGAGGAATTCATCAAGTTTTGTTTCCATAAATATTGACTTCAGGATAAATTAAGCTTCTTCCCTAAGTTCAAGTTAGACACATGTTAATATACAGTTATCATTCGGGATCATTGAAATAGCTTTCTGATTGCTCTCTGTTGCCATAATATCTTCCTTCCAATTCCCCTCCAAGTTAAACTGTAGACAACTAACTTTCTAATGCACAATCCTTTTCACATAGTTTTTTAAGGGTTACCTATTGCAGACAGAAAAACTTATTCATCTGGAATCCCAAGACCTTCTGACCTTGGTTCATGCCTGTCATTGACCCTCATTTGAATTCCCATGCCCGCTGTCTCTCTCTGCCACATGAATTCCAACCTCCAGCTCAGCAACGACAAGCTGTCACCTGCATATTGCACATTCTGTTTATGTTCTGTTGCAGACCTCTGAGCCATATACGAATTTCTCTCCACTGCAGTGCCTTTATTTGCCCCATACTTATCTGTAGAATGACTCTTTAGCATTGAAGTCAGTTACAGCAATGACTGTACCTGGCAATGTACTTGTCAATCCCTCTCTCCCTTGCCTACCCCTCCCTCTACCAGCCTGGGAACTGTTGAGGGCAAAGACTCTGTCACGTGAGTTCTAATCATCATTTACTGAATAAACGAAGGAAAGATTGAATGTGTTTCAAATTATAAAACCAAAAATACCTGACCAATTACCACTGCAATAATTGTGAGAATAATTTATATATCATTGTTATGAATTGTTTCTATCCTCAATTTTAAGAATATGAACTTTTAGGAACCAAACTTCCTTATTGGGATAGGTGATTCATTTGGTCCTATAACTGACAGTAACAAAGGCACCAGAAGGCATTTTTCAGAGAGAATGATTGGTCTTAGATAGCATCTTTCTCAACAGTCAAGGAATTGACCACAAACTGTCACATCCCCTTCTAAAGAAAGTGTCATCTATCCTTTGAGTAATTTAGTCTGCACTTGGAAAAAAAATAAACAGAAAGTAAGAGAAAAGAAAAACATTTTTGAGAGCAAAGATTCTCATTGTTCTGAATCAGAGATTTCATGAAGGCCTGGGGTCCTTGAGGTTAAAAGTGATTGGGTTCTCTCAGAGTACAATGCAGGCTTCTCCTGCATATTCCAAGCAGGCTCTTTTGCTGAAGCCTCTTCTTGAATACTCCTAATAACAGAGAGATCACTGTTTTCAAGGAGGCCCATTCTAACATTTAAGTAATTGTTTAGACCATCTCCATCTTATTATTCCATGTGTTTCTCTGTATTATGCCCTATTCCTCTTCTACTTGGCAGCTCTTAAACTATTTGAAATATTTTTTAATACCCTGGGTTATCTATTTTCCAGGCTGTCACTACTCATTTGAACCATTTCTGATGACACAATCCTGAAATCATCCTAAATCATCTTACATTAGGAAGTCACTGTAAGATTTTTCCCAGACTTTCTTAAATGTGCTTGTTTGGAGGTTTTTGCATCTTTGAAAAATGGGATGATTTAAGGAGGGACATGCATAAAGCCAGCAGCTAGAACATCAGTCTAGAAGGATCCTTCTTGATTGCTTTTTTATCATAAAGGTGTCTGGCACAAACAATAAGAAAAATGGAAAAGAAATTCTGGTAGCACTTGCCTACCATTTTTGTGCTTTGCAGAAAAAAAAGACTTTTGGAACATAGAGAGTGGGGCAAACTTTCTCATTTCCTCACTGAATCACAGGTACCTGCCCACCTCTTAAGCCTCGTCTAGAACTACCATCCCCTCACTCACTGCGTGTCACACCACTGTCTTTCTGTTCTTCAAATGGGCTAACCATAATCTTGCTTCATCGCCTTTTCATTTGTTCTTTTCTCTGCTTGGAATGCTCTCCCTCTAGATCCTCACGTGACTGGCTCCTTCCTATTGCCTATGTCTCAATTCAAACATCACCTCTCAGAGAAGCCTTCTTTGACTCCATTGCTAAAGTAAACCTTACCCCATCCCAGTCAATTTCCATTGCAATATCCTATTTTATTCAATGTATGGCATTTATCTTGTTTATTCATCTACTTGTCTATTTAATCTCTCTTCTTCCCACTAGAATGTAAACTCCGTGAGCACTGATAACTTACCTGTCTTGTAGATGTTCAATAAATATTGATTAAAGGAGTGAATAACTAATGAATGATTTGTTCTATGAATGAACAAATCAATTAATAAAGCAAGATGGACTGAAAAATGACTGTTCTAAAACTGACCTGACTATATACCTTATTTGCCAGGAAGTTCAAGAGCTGATAGAGAAATTCTGAGTAAGAAAACTAAACCTCTGGATTTGGGTGAAGAATCTTGTTTGCATCTGTCTAATTTTGTTAAAGCTAAGAATGACTTTTTTCCCTCTCTTTTCCTCAAAGAAATGGAATTGGTGAGAAAGCTGTGGTTTTTAATTTTAACACAAGATGGCACTGTTGTTTTTTTTAACTGCAAAAGGAGAGTTTTGCCTTGAGAAGCCGCTTGTGCTGCCTGCAGTTCTGAATGAGGCAGTCATTACCCACCAGTTTCAAATCTACATGTAATACTTCTATTACATTTGAAAAGAGTACGGTCAGCTGTGCTAGCACAGGAATTGTCCCTGAAGATTTTGGTAATTTAATAATGCTTGTAGTTACATCAAATTATCGCAAGCACCTTGGTGATCAGTCTGTCCCACAGAACTTTATTTACAGGTATGCAGATTTAGAGTGCTGAAATAGGCTTGCTGCTTTGCCTGTATATTTATCCTTCCTCAGTCAAGCAGTCCTCATATCACGATCCCACTGAAGGCAAATGTGCTCTCAACAGTGGCCTGGAACTTTATATATACAGATCTATATGGCAGCTACTGATCCCCTTTATATCTTCATTTTAATAAGAAGTCAGAAGGCTGACTCAATTATTCAAACTATGACTATTTACTCTGTTTAGTGTATTATTCTCTGTCAAAAGCTGGCTTATATGTGCAGATGCTATTTGAGTTTCTCTAGATTTCTCTGTGGAGAAATCTTGGAAAAGTTAAGATTTCTTAGCCTTGTCTAATGAGTAAATTTTACAAAACCGGGTAATCTAGGCTGTACTGTTCCAGTCAGAATTATGACACAATTATGGGGTAGACAGAGGGAGTCTCATTACATGTTCATTGTGAATTTCTCAAACTACCGAGTAGTCAATCTTTATGATTTTTGAAATACAATACATGGTCTCATTTTTTTCTGAGTAAACATGACAAAGATGAATGCTGTTTATTATGTGATTGGGGGATTTTATTTGTAGCCTTATATTAAAAGATCTAAATGATGTATTAGTAAGATGTGAATTTCAAATATCAGGCACCCTTATGGAAATAAGATTTATAGATCCACCAACATCCTGCGGAATATGATCAGACTACACCTCAGAAAAAATTTTATGAGCACAAATGAGATTTCTTAGATTTGTGTTTGCTTCTGAACCCTGATAGAGATTCACACGCAAGAGCTCATCTTCGAATGAAGGCTTGTCACACACTTCTCAGGTATGCCTGGCAGGAAACTTCGCGTGACTTTGATGAGGATGACAGTCTTCCAAAGAAAATGGAAAAAGGGCTCTTTGAAAATGTGGAACCACAGAAGAAACACAGGTAAAAAGTTGCAAAGGAATGCTCTTAAAGATTTCTGTCTAGTGTTAGTTTTCTCACCTTGGGACACATATATTCCTAAGAGTTTTCACTGCTCTTAGCTGCTGTTTCTATCAACATGCACATTTTTGTCTTATGGTTTTGATTAAAATATTTACAAAATTTTGCGGGAACGTCCTTTACTTTTTGGTTTATTTTGCTCAGCGTATAATTTCTTACTCATTTGTGTGTTTTTCTATTAAACAGTATGCTTATCCACCTTTGCCTCCTAACAACTTAGCACAGAGCCTGTATATTTGTTGAATGAGTGTGCGAGTGAACTTATGAATAAGCATTTAAGATGCCCTGATATTTTTAAGAAATTCAGAAAATGCAGTTTCTTCCTTGTTAATGTTTTTTGTCAATGTCTAATGAAATGACAGGAATATATAGTACTTTGTATTATTTCGTAATCTAATACTTTGTATTATTTCATAATCTTTAGATATTTACTTGACATTACAGCAGTTACTGGAACATGTGAATTAAATGTTTTTGACACTTCAACATTTAGCACTAGGCCATGCACATAGTATGGGCTTATTAGATGTTTATAGATTAATTTAATTGACAATGTGTTGTGATATGTAACATGTTAATTCTGCTTACTATAAGATCCTTAAGAGAGCCATTTAAATTATTAATTCATCATTATTTTATGATGTGCTATGAATTGTCAGAGGTGAGTTAAAAACTTGGAGAATGGTGTTCTGTTTCCAGGGATACTGTAGACAGAGGATAGAAACAATCATAGTTGGAACAGAATTCCCTTATTTCTCTGTTTTGATTCTACATGCCCCTGCCCCTGTTCTCTTACTTTATTTTTAATTTTACTTTTTCCTCTTTAAATTACCTTGTCAACTGAAGAAGTTCTTTTCTCTTTGCTAATGAATTTTCAAATATTCTCCTGGTAATTTATTTCTGTCACAAAATAAGCTCAGAATTCTACTTCTTGTGTCAGCTTAGAAGTGCAGTGCTAGTAGCGTTGCTGTCATTCTAATGCTGTGGTCTGTCATTGCAAGTTCACATGGTTCACATTGGAGCTCTCACCAACAGAACTTATAATCCCCAGCACATCAAGTGCAGGATCAAGTGCATGGGACATTTTTCTGCCACTAATGGAGGTTTCTTTGTCTCAGCTGTTCACCAAAGCGTAGTGAGTTGCACAAGCATTGCCATCAGCAGTTCGAATACAGAGATGGGCAGATTATAAGCTGTGCTGCTCCTCAGCTAGTCTTGGGGGTTCAAGGTCCCAGTCTCCGGTCAGGCATGGAGGTGGTTTTGGTGGAGAGGAAATCTGATGGTAGTAATCAGCGCTGGATACATCAGGAAGACAGCAGGTAATCCCATTATATTTGGGTTTAATATATCAAAAGGTGAATAGGATCCTAATAAGTCTAGCATGGACCCCACAGAACAAGCTGAACTTATTTGAGAGTTCTGGGTCTTCTATTTAACTTAGCTGATAATTCTTTATCCTAGCCAAAGAAGAGGAAGGGAATAAAATCAAATGTAAATGCTAGGTAAGCTATATACAATTTATCCACAATCAGATTCAGAGAAGGAATGTTCACTGTGATCTCCTGGGTATACAGTTTTATCTGGCCATTGGACTCAAGACCAAACTCTCATCAATGTCATTTTTATGAAATGAAGAGATCAAATAAGAATTCTAAAAAGTCCCCAATTTTCAATTTTTTTGATACTTTTCATTAACTTACTCCCCATCCTTCCCCCAACACACACCTTCCCTCTCTCCTCCACCTTCATAAAATAACCAGTTTGTGATTTCCACTCATGCAGTATAAACTAATTCCTATCTTAGCAAATATATCAACCTAATTCAATGTCTGGTCCTGGATCCAAATTTAAACCAACTACAGTACTGTACAAAAGTTATTTTTGAGATAATCAGGAGAAATATAAAACAGCTTGGCTATCTGATGACATTAAGGAAGTCCTGTTAATTTTGTTGGGTGCAATAATGGTTCAATGGTTATGTTAAAAAAAAGTTCTGATAAGTTGGAAACATATTGTAGTATTTACAGATAAATTTAAAAGCTATCTTAGATTTGTTGTAAGACATTCTATCATAAAAAAAAAATCTTAAAACTTGAGGGGAATGGATGAAACGAGAATGACAAAATGTTGATAGCTGTTAGGTCCATGCTGGTTGATTACACATTTCTCTCTCTCGCTTTTTTTTTTTTTTTTTTTTTTTTTTTGGTGCATATGGAACATTTCTTTAATGAACAAAAAAGAAAACAATTCCCTGTTTTTTAGATTGGTTTGCTTCAAATTCTACCATTAGTGTGATATGGTGGGTCTCCAGGGACCTCTTTAATCTCTTGAAATAGTGTACAAAATGTATGTTTGTGCATCTGTGCAATTTATTTTTTTCTGGGAAAGAGCTGAGATTTTCACTGGCTTCTCAAAAGGTCTGCGATGAAAAAGGCTCATGAATCAGTATTTTGAGGGAGGTTGCACAAGCTTCAGCAGGCGGCAGCAGCGGGGCCCTACATGGACAGGAGAGGAGCTGGTCTTACTCTGCTCACTGAGATGAGCAAAGCCTTCAGCAAGGAGAACTTGCTGGGCTGTTGTTAGAAAAGATGGGAAAAGCAACTGTGTAGACAGACCTGGTGAAAGTGTTTCTTTACCCTATTCACCTGGGCTAAGCTGCCTTTGCAATGTGGAGGTAGGACAGCAGGCTTTTGTTTCTATGAATGGTTTGCCATATAGAACCAGAATTCATTCATTCAGCTACCAAGGGTTACTGAGGGCAGTGTTTTAGGAGCTGTTGCTTTACGAAGAACAAAAGAGAGAAAAAATCTTTACCCTTATGGAGCTAACATCCTAGTGTTTCCTCATTTCTACACTGTATTTAGCAATTTATATTACTGCCTTGGTTTTCTGTATTACAGTAGAGGTCCCTGCTTAAACCTAAATTGGAATTTGAGCATGGCTGATCAATTTGGGAGGACATGCATGGGGAACGAGAATGTGACCCTGCGGCAAGAGAAAGCCATTGCATGAGTTTGACCCAGGATTACTTGGTCATTGGAAGAGAATACTAGTTCTGAATCTTACTCAGTGTCTGTCAGTGTTGTTTTGTTTTGTTTTGTTTCTTTCTTCCTTCCTTTCATTATGACTGCTGTGGAGAAAGAAGGAGAAGGAGAAGTCTTTAAGGGAAAACAGAAAAGATAAATCAGTCTAGAACTCTATGAGATGTTGGGTCATGTGTAGCACTGCCTTGGAAAATCCAACCATGGGTAACACAAAAGAGAAGGACAGTTTCTTTCCATCTCCTCCCACTTTGCAGAACATTCTGTACTTTTGTCATCTTGGGAGCTCCTCATGTCAAGCCATGGAAAAGAGAGGCAGTTAGTGGAAGGGACATGGTGATATTGGTTGATCCCTCATGGGAAACATCAGAGTCCAGAGAGAAGAGGTGGAGCATCGGGGACCCAGTGGGACAGGATTTGCTCATGAGCACAAGTCACCCTCTAGGAACACCCAGACAGACTTAGACAAGAGAGGTTTTGCAGAAGTCTTGTTGATTAGGTGTGGGCATGATTCAGAACTATATATGTCCCATGGCAGAAGTGTGTTTGCACAGTAACAGTAATTCTGAGCTTTATTGCACATCTTCCCTTAGCATATTGTTCTCTTTCATGTAGATGGGTGGCTTTTAAAACTCATTTGTTTTGATAAGCTGGTGAAACCTAGAGAACCGTGTGTTGTTCTCTTTCATGTAGATGGGTGGCTTTTAAAACTCATTTGTTTTGATAAGCTGGTGAAACCTAGAGAACCGTGTGTTACACTATGTAGTGGAACTCAGTGGAAAATTACATTTATGTTAACCACAGTCTTTTTATCGTCCATATTTTACCCAGGCAGTAAATTAGGGTATATATACCCATGTACATTACATATGTGTATAATATATATCACCCTATGGCTGAAAGAGACTGCCCAAGAAAGGATAAACTTGCAATGAGGTCCCCTCCCCAAGGCTGGGGTTCAGGACTCATTAGAAAAGGTATGGTTCCATTCCACTGAATTGCAGAGCAATTTTACTGGCATGCCTGGCCAGAGTTTGGCTGTGGTGGCTGGGTGTCTTAGTCTATTTTCTGTTACTTATAACAGGATACCTGAAACTGGGCTGGGCACGGTGGCTCATGCCTGTAATCCCTGCACTTTGGGAGGCTGAGGTGGGAGGATCACATGAGGTCAGGAGTTTGAGACCAGCCTGGCCAACATGGTGAAACCCCGTCTCTACTAAAAATACAAAAATTAGCTGGGCTTGGTGGCACATGCCTGTAGTACCAGCTACTTGGGAGGCTGAGGCAGAAGAATCGCTTGAACCCAAGAGGTAGAGGTTGCAGTGAGTTGAGATCGTGACACTGCACTCTAACCCAGGTGACAGAGTGAGACTCCATCTCAAAAAAGAAAGAAAGAAAAAAAAAAAAAGAATACCTGAAACTGGGTAATTTGTAAGAAATGAAATTTATTTCTTACAGTTCTGGAGGTTGGAAATTCCAACGTTGAGGGGTGCATCAGCTGAGAGCTTTCTTGCTGCTGGGGACTCTCTAGAGCCCTGAGATGGCACAGCTCATCATACAGCACAGGGCATCACACAGCACAGAACATGGTGTCACATTCCTTTTCTTATAAACCCACTAGTTTCACTCCCATTATGACCTATTAATCCATTAACCCTTTCATCTATGGATTAATCCAGGCAGACCCCTCTTTATCCAATCACCTCTTAAAGACTCCACTTCTTAATACTGCCACATTGGGAATTAAGTTTCAACATGAGTTTTGGAAGGGCATTCAAACCATAACACTGAGTGAGCAGGACATAATACTCCGGAACATATAGGGGGGTGGAGTCAGTTGCTGGGCACACCAGCATGCAGAGGGAATGGGGTGCTGGTACACTAGGAGGCCTGAAGCATGTGGTGTCCATGTCAGGCGGGCACTGAGCAAAGGAACAATAGGCAAGCCCAGGCTTGAAGGTGCTGGGAGACCTGCATCCTGGGCACCTGGCTGGAGCAGAACATCACTGGGTATTCTTACTCCCAACCGCTGACCCCCTGCCACAGCCAGAAAGAGCTGGAGAGCCCCTTCATCCTGCAGTCTTCTTCCAGCACTCTCTACTGAGAAAGCTTAACCTCACACTTACTGTGGGGGAGAAATTCTTAAAGGATTCACATTCATTATTACAGAGCATGCATGGAGCTGAGAGGCAACACAGTGCTAAGTGGCACAGAGGGAGATCTAATCTGGTCATGCTACTTTGTAATGTGGCTAATCCTGTTTTCCCAAGGACCTTTCACCTGGTGAGTAACCCTGACCTTGTGCTGGCAGTGTCTATGACCAAGACTGGAAATGAAGTTTGTGGCTATCCAGTTATTGTTCAGGTAAGATACGTATGGCTAAAGATTAGTCATGGCCTTTTAATTAAATTTAAGTAAAGCTTTATGCTTCCTTGTAGTGGAAAAGAAAACTGTCTTAGGATCCTATTTGAATGTTGTTAAAATATTTACAATAGTCTGCCTAGATTTTAAATTGAACATGTTCATGTACCTCTTAATTTAGTTTAGTCCAACAGATGGTGATTGTGGGCTTGCTGCATGTCAGGCACTATGCTAGTTACTGAAATCAAACCCAATGGCAAGCATGAGAAATTGTCCCAACAGTATTCATGAAGCTTATGGTCTCAGTGGTGGCTGCAGGCAGGTGGATGGCTATTAGATGCACCTAAATTTGAACATCAGGAACATATGCAAGGCCCCCGTTTCTAAAGGCCTTGGCAGCTGGAGAGAAAGAACCTAGTCAGGGAGGTCTTCCCGAAGGATGCAAGATCATCAATGTTAATTCTACCAAACGACCCATTTGAAGTTCTCTTTTCATTCACTGTTGCAAATGCTTATAGCAGCCAGACAATTTATGGAGACTCCAGAGAAGTCTGGCTTTATTTGAGTTTTGGAAAAGACCTAGGAAGATCTTTTTTTTTTTTCTTCATATTTTTCTGTCATTCTCACATGCTTATAACCAAAACCACTCCTACAGGAGTATGTGTTTTTCCTTGCTAGTAAGGGAGGAAGTGTAGAAGCATTCCTGCTTTGCATTTACTTTCTGTGTCCTCCGCAGTATTTTCCATCCTCTTGTTGAACAGAATAGATTGCCTCCAAATAATATTTGTTTTATTCTGTGTTTTTAATAGCAATGAGGCAACTTGTTTTGCAGGCCCTGAATCCAAAATTGAGACATAGCAATCTGGACAAATACCAAAGCTTAATTAAGTCTTCTATCCTGGTGATAAATATGGACTAAAAAGTTATTCTAGGAGATACAGTACATATAACAATACGTTCTTCTCTGTCAGGTGCATCTTCAGTGCAGACCACAGTGAGATACAACTCCACACACATACAATTTTAGTACCTTAATCATTTTCATAAAATTATAGATATGGATGGTTTCTCCCAGGGTTACCATTTCGTAAGAAATAATTTGAACCCAAGGTAATTTGGATTACCCTTCAAGAATTTTTTGTTGCTAGTGTTGTATTTATTGAAACAACTGGTTTGTGAGAAAATATTAAAGTTCATGTAAAATAATAAAAATGAGGCATGACAGGTTAATGCTATTAGACCCTTTTCTGTCCCTTGAAAATATAGTCTTTGGTTTTCCAGACCTCTGAGGGAGGCTTTATTGTCTGACCCATTAAATCAATTCTTGGGACTCATTTATTTTCTTCTTTGCTATTAAGCTCTCGCTTGGTAAAGTGGATGTTATTAATTACAAAAGTTCCTTGAGGTGTTATGATATATTTAATTAGGACTAGTCTACTGGTTTAAGTTCTGTTCAATTGAAACTATTTCTTTACTTGTACTTGAGCCAACTTTCACAATTAGAATAAATACATTGTTTCTATTACATGTTTAACTGAATGTACTTAAGAAATAAACCTCTTTGATAATCAATGAAATGTAAATTAAAATAGCAACAAGGTACTTTTTATCATTTATTATATTCATGTTTTGGAAATATTGCCCATTTTTTGGCAAGAATGTAAGGAAAATGGGTCATTTAGTATATTATTGGCACAAGTGCAAAGTAAAATAATTTCTCTAGAAGGCATTTTGATATAATCTTTAAAATGATTTTTTTTTATCAGCAACTCTACCTCTAGAAATTCGTCCTAAAAATTATCATGGATTTCCCAAATATTTATTTACACTATTTGTTTATTTTAGAGAAATTTTGAGAAAGAACCTACATGTTTAACTATTGAAGATTAGTAAAATATCCCTACAATGAAATGGTATATATTTTTACGAGATGTTAGAAAAAGATTCAGGGAATATTGTTAAGAAAAAAAATTGCAGTTACCAAATTGTATGCATTTTATGATTCTATTTTTGTAAGTCAAATAATGTGTATTTATAAAGATAAAAAGATTTCATCTCTAATCACTAAAATTTCAAGAGTAGTAGTTGTTACTGCATGGTGGGATTATGAGTAATTCTCTGCACTTTCTGGATTTATGCAATGAAAAACAACACTACTATAACCCTCTCATGAACTCACTTGACTCCATATTTTGCCTCTTTTTTCAGAAATATAAGCCATACAACAATGGAGCTGCCAATCAAAAGTGGCATTACATGAAAGATATAAAAGCACTTGTGGCCTTTCATAGCACTGCCTTGGATAAGGAAATTACATCAGCAAATTACGCTGGCGTCTGTACATCATCTGTGATTAAAGAGGAAAACATTGATCAACCAGTAAGTGGTTCCTTCCTCTCAAAGATAAGAGAAAAAATAGGGTAAAAGAGAGTAATTTAATAAAACAAGAAAAATTTTTTCCCTAGAAAACTTTATGATCATACAAGTTGAATGCTGATTTTTGAGTGAAATCACTTAGACTCTGATTCTAGTAGGAAAGAATGAAGGAAAATTGTGAGAAAAAACCAAATTAGGTAGTTTATATTAATCTAACATCCTTAAAATTTTTATTATGGAAATTTTCATACATATTTCAAAGTAGAGAGACTAGGACAATAAGTCTTCATTTATCCATCATTAGTATTTAACTATTATCTAGGTTTTGCCATGTTTGCCAACCCCAGACATTATATTATTTCACCTCCATATTAAGCACATACTTCTAAAAATTTTGGACATTTTCTGACTTACACTCATCATGCCATTCTCACAGCTAGCAAGATTAACAATAATTCTCTGGCCATCTAATATTCTATCCTTAATCAAATTTCCCAGGTTGCTCTAAAATTTTTTTTTATGGTTTGTTGGTTTGTGTCAAGATTCAAATAAGGTCTCCATGTGACACTCAGTGGCATAGTCTGGCTCCATTTTCATACTGAATGCCCCTTAATGGGATTTGTTTACTTTCTTCTTTGTGGCATCCTTTGACTTGTTTCCCCATCCCCCATAATTTCTGTAAATGAAATTGAGTCCTATAGTTGTAACTAGATTTATGTTTAACCTTTTTTTTGGCCAGAATCTTCACAGGTTTTCCCACGTTTCCTGTGTATCACTCACATAGGCAATGTGTGGGTTTTCCATTTTTAGTCATGATAGTTACTAGTGGGTTCAGGTGTTTACAACCTGATTTCATGTTTAAAAATTCCCCAATGACATTTCACTTGATGTTGCCCTCTTGTTTCAAATGGGTCAATTTTGTCTAATTCTATCATTTTTTCCTACATTGATTAACTAAACTTTTAACAGAAAGAAGGACTTTAGCTCATCAATTCAGTATCTGACTACTCAAAAATATAGTTGTAAGGGAATGTAGGATGAACACCTAATTCTTTCTATTGATCTCACTTATCTATTGCAGTGTAA
The DNA here is from genome assembly GCF_002776525.5 of Piliocolobus tephrosceles. Taxonomy (NCBI): domain Eukaryota; kingdom Metazoa; phylum Chordata; class Mammalia; order Primates; family Cercopithecidae; genus Piliocolobus; species Piliocolobus tephrosceles. The sequence continues at coordinate 33,489,774 of NC_045446.1, forward strand.
CAAAACCCCTGAAAATTTAGTGGCTTAAACAAAAAAAAAAAAAAAAAAAAAAAAACATTTTTTGCTTTGTGAGCCAGCGATTTGAGCTGTTAGCTGGGCAGTTCTGCTGGTCTTGTCCCAGGTCACTAATGTGGCTACAGTCATCTGGTGGTTCTTTGGTAGTTGGGTGTTTTTATGGGGATGGGATGGTCAAAGATGGCATCCCTCACCCATCTGGTGGTTGGCAGGCTGTTAGCTGGGAACACTGGTTCTTCAACTACATGGCTTCTCGAGTAGGCTAGCTCAAGTTTGTTCACATTGTGGTCTCAGGCTTCCAATGGCAGCCAAAACAGAATAAGCTCCAATGTGCAAGCACTTCCTATGCATCTGCTTGCATCACATTTGTTAGTGCTATGTTGGCCAAAGCAAGTAACACGGCCTTTCTCAGATTCAAGGAAAGAAGAAAAGGAGAAAGAGATTCTACTTCGTGATTGGTGGACCAAAATGTCACATTTTAAAAGGGCATGCAAATAAGAGTAGGATGGTTTTATTGTGGCCATCTTTACAAATAATCTGCCCCAATTTCTAGTGGCCAGTTTGTAGAGTTTTAAATTGATGCAAGTTTATTTCCAACAGTCTCCGATGAGTTGCAGTTTTGTTTTTATTTGCTTGGGGTTTATTTGTTTTTATTTATATTGTTAGCATCATTAAAACTCATAGGATTTTATATATTTAAACATTTTCAAAATGTTTTAGTTATGGTTCTTTCTGTTGCTCCCTAAGTGTCCCATTTTGGGGCAGTGGAGGCTCCTTCATGTTGGCTCCTGTGTCTTTTGGACATGATGATGGCTTCTTCTCTTTCAGGACACAAGATATCCCTTCATTGTCTTGTATATTTCTTGCCCCAAATCTGGAGCTGGCCATTCCTCCAAGAAGCTGATTTTGCACACAGTTTATATTCATTGGTGTTGAATTGTCATTACAGAATTTGGAAATACTTTAAATTTTTAAATTTAGCATTTTGGCTAAATTTATGCTAAATTTAAATTTAGCATAAAAATTTAAATTTGGCATTTTGGGATGTTAAAAGTGCTATATTTATATTGTAAAATGTTCTACAGCAATGCTATAACAATTTAGATGCTCCTATATAAAGCCATGTTTGTCTCCCATTTTAGGGATACTATTATCTCTCACCTGATGGAAAGAGAAAAACTATGCTCTGCTTGGCTTGTGGACAATCCATGAGAACAGAGAAGGGATTGAAACAATTGCTTCCAGGGGTTCCATTCCTCTGTGTTTCAGGCACCAAGACTCAGAAGCCCTTCTTACAACGGCCATTCAAGGTCATCAGTGTGGCTGAGGTATGTAATGATCTGAGCTCTGCTAATGCATGTACGGCAACAATTTGGAAACTTTGATGCATTCATTATCTGCCTTGCACTCAAGTTCATCTCCACTCATTCAATTCATCTTCCTCAGATGCACCTTTACCATTCTACCTGCATTGATTTCCTTTTCCCCATTGTAATTTAAAATGCATTGTCTATTAATAGTTCAATAGACTCTTTGAAGTTAATTGGGCACTTCTGCAGCTTTAATCATTTACTGACATATTTCACTGTTCACAGTGTTGCTTTTAGGTGAGGAAGTAACCGCAAATCTTTACTTCATGGAACAGCTTTTTGCCTATATACACAGGAAAAAAACTTCTTTTTACTAGTATGGAACATTTCAGGGGGAATTGGACGTGTTGTTGTTAATGACTGTTCAGTTTGGGGTGCCTGAATTCACACATCCATGTCTAATAGTATTTAGAGTTCATGGAGAAAAAAAAAAAAAAAAAAAAAAAAAACTCTGCCACTTTCCTATAACTACAGAAGTAAAAACTAAGGGAACTTACATGCCTGAATAAAAAGGAGCAATTCCTAAAAGGTGGAATATCTTCCAGCCTGGTGTGCTCTTCAGGGCTTGCTCACCCCATCCCCAGATCACCCTCCTCCCTTCCCTAATCCTGATACGCATTAGGGTTACAAAAAACCGGTTACAGAAAACATCAACAGAAGCAATAGCTTTGAAGGAGAAAGGAAGTCAGTCCTCTGGGAAACCTGAAAGCATCTGGTTTGCTTTGAAGATAGTGGGATAATGTTAAGGAGGTGGTGAGGAGTTGGTTGGAAAGAATCCCCAATGCTACAGAATTTCAGACAGAACTTTGCCCTCAGGGCAGCATCCTAGTTTGGGATGAAAAGGGAAAGCAGAAGAGTGGTGTTCACCACCCTTACTACCATGTGGTTAAAGCTACAACCATTCCCCTCCCCATTCATCAACATCTTCCACCATATGGTGGAATCATCCTAAAGTTAAAAATTCAGAGGCTATCTGTCATGTTAGTGTATGATTACTTTAATCCAGGCTCTCTCTGGCCATTGCAGAGAGAAAGCAAAAAACAAATAAACAAATAAACAAAAACAAGAGAATGCCAAAAACACAAACCAGATGCCCAAAGTCACCTAGTGGCTCAGTGACAGGCCTGGGAGGGAACTGAAGAATTTGGATCTAACATCCTTCCAACTCTAGTATTCAATATCTCTAACACATGAAGAGAGCATTGCAAAATGTAGACACCACACACACATACACACATTTATTAAGAGGCTGAAGTGTAGCAAACTAAAACTAGAAAGTTTGAGTAAATGTACAATTTATTTTAATAAATAAATTAGGTTGATTTGTCGTGTGACGAGGCTGAAAAAACTCTAAGTTATTACCAAGCACGTCTATTGTCTTTACGGATGAAGACCTGCACGCAAGCTGCATCTCACAGTGGCATGGCAGCCACACACCAGAAGGCAGTGAAAATAACTGCATACAAAAATGGGGATGGATATCGTAATGGGAAGTTAATTGTGGCTGGAACATTCCCCATGGTAAGTGGCTATCACTTAAATGCTGTTTGTATCTTCAGAGGTAATGATAATGGCAATTCTTCTGATAAGAAAAAGCAGTGGGATTGACTGATAAATGTCCCTGGCCAGATTCACCAGTTAAAGCTGATGAGATCAAGATCTCTGTTTACTGAAAGACATTTTATTTCATTGTATGTCAGTGGATACAGACTTAGAAACCCAGAATTCAGTTTTTAGATTGGCTCTAGAGTAGAGATCTGTAAGAAAGAGGAAAACAAAACTACTAGATTTTCTTCCTTCTTATGATAGACGGAATGCCTTTTTCTGCCTTGTTTCTCATGCCAGCTTCAAGTTGTATGTCATCTGAATCATCCAATAGATGCCACCTCATTCACCATCTGGAGTATCTGGGCATTTATTTGTTGATAGGATGTTTTGTTTTATTTTCAAATTGGGGAAGCAGGGGCTGTGTTAGGAGCAACTAGGTGGTCTGCCTTGGGGGCTCCTCCTCATAGTCATAGGAAGAGAGGAGAAGCTAGAAGGCCCAAACCCAGCTTTGTCCTTGCACTACTTGGTGATTATCTTGACTATTCACTCTGGCCAATGCCTTTAACAATGTATTTTACAAGTGATGTTTGATATGATATGGAGTTACCCTGCAGACTTCCTTGCAAGCACACGTATCTATTCCCTCACCTCTTTGGTTGAAAATATATTTTTAAATTAAGATATGGTCATTCAATAGACTAAGCAAAATACAGAAGTTAGCAACTCCAGGATTCACCCAGGGATCCACAGCTGGCTTTTATGGTCTTGGGCAAAAATTTTAATCTTTCATCCTGTTTTTCCATATGCACAATGGAGGCAATAATACCTGTCAGTTCTTGGTTTGAAGGTTAACTACTTATTTATTTTGAAGCGGTTTATCAGTATGAAGTATTACAACAGTTGTATAACTTATAAAGCAACAAATTTGAAAGTGGATTTTTAAGTTGAACATCTCTTAGAAGATACTCTGATGCTAAAATGTATTAATATATGTCAGCTGCCATGTTAAATTTTTGGAGCTAGGAAATTTACAGCTGGATTGGACTACTGTTGTGAAATTAGGTAGGACAATCTAATATGGAAAATAATCTCTGATCCAAAGATCAACATCAGTAGTAATTCAGCTTTCTATTTTCTCAAATTTGATTATTTTTTTTTCAGATTTTTAGAATGACAAGCTTTTAATGATTATTCCCAACCCTATCACTTTTGCCTGTCAGATCCTTACTGCCTGTGTTATCTAGCTTCTTACAGAATGCACGGAAAAACTCGGGCTTGCCAGAGCAGCCTCCAAAGTATATACCAAAGATGGAACCCCAATCTTTACCTTGCGTGATTTGGTTTTATGGGCTCTAGATGAATCCTTTCTCCAGAGAGACTCTGAAGAACAAAAGCAAGATGCAGCTCCTGTTGGAAAAGAACAGATAATTGTTGAAAGTATGGAAGGTTGGCTACAATCTACAGCATTTAGCTGATTGATTCTATTTATGCTTGATCATAAAAATGTTAAACATGATTATTTCATTTAGTCACTTTTTTCAGAATTTCAAAATCATAGGAAGCTACTTTTGTGACCCAAAGAATGTCAATGAAATTCTCATGTTGTTTTTACCTTGCAGAATTATAAGAAAAATTAAAACTTAATGCAAATTTTGATTTTAGCACTGAAACAATAAATAAATTACATATAATTAATAAAATATGTTTGACAGTTCAGCTACTTTATGGAACATAATCATTTTTTGTTCTTACTCAGAACCAAAACCAACTGGAGACCACTTGAGAAATGGGGGCTGGATCAATGGAAATCTCTTGCTACTATTAGAAGGGAAGGTGTCCTCTCTGTCTCTCTGTGCTTCTACCATCATTCACCTCCCCTTCCCTGTCTCTGTCTTCTCCACTCTTTACTATCTCCCAGAAGCTCCAGTCAATGTCCATCTATTGTATTTTTGAGCATATTACATGATAACGGTCTGTTCATAGCTGTGTGTGTCTTATTAGACTATTTGCAGTTTGAGGGCAGTGACTGTGTGTGTCCCAAACAACAGTCTGCTAAAAAAAAGCAAGTCTTGGTAGTAGTGATTCAGTAGTTTTCTCAGTATGAGATTTCCACCGTTGTATTGAGAGGCATAATTTAAAAGTTAAGAACTTGGGTTTTGGAGCCCGAATACCAGGGTTCAAATCCCAGCTTTGTCACTTGCTAGCTCAATGGCCTTGGGTAAGTTGTTTAACTACTCTTGTATTCCAATTTTCTTATTTATAATGTTAGGATACATTTTAAACTATATTTTAATATTTTAAGTTTCCTTACATAAAATTTACATATTTTACTATTTGTAAAATAGTCAATTACTTCATGTATATATATATATATTTAATATGTCTCCATTACATAGATAACATTGTCTTAGTCCATTAGTGTTGCTGTAACAGAATACCACAGGCTGGTTAACTTATAAAGAACAGAACTTTATTTCTCACAATTTGGGAGGCTGCGAAGTCTAAGAGCAAGACATTGGTAGATCTGGTTGTCTGGCGAGGTTACATTCTCCAGAGGGGAATAATGTTTTGTCCTCACACAATGGAAAGCAGAAAGGGCAAAAGAGCCCAGCACTGTGGGAAGCCTCTTTTATAAGGGTCTTAATTCTATTCACAAGAAGAGAAGCCCTTATGATCTAATCACCTCTTAAAGTCTCTATCTCTCTTAATATCATTACATTGACCATTAATTTTTAACACCAGAATTTTGGAAAGCACACGTTCAAACCATAGCAAATATATCTATATATTTTCACTTGAACACATATATATATGTGTGTATATATATATTCAATATCTGTATTCATTTGATCATCATTAATATATTCATTTGGTCCATATAAATATGAATATATATTCATATGTGTATTTATATATACACATGCACATATATAACTTAGAACAGTGCCTGGTTGATATTTACCAAACATTCAGTGAAATTACTTATCACTTTTGTGTATAGGATATTACTTATTTCGTCTTCAAACGAGTTTTAAGAAATAATTATGTGAACATTTAATGCCTAGCTGATTGCTGAAGCATATATTTCTGCCTTTATTTGGCATATAGAATATCTAAACTTCAGGTTTTATAAAATTATAATTTAAAACGCTATTCTTTAAATTCTTATTAAAAGCCTGGTTGCAGTAATACTATTAATGTAGGACTATCAAAAGGGCATTCTTTTGATTCCATCTCTTCCTCCCTATATTCTAAAGGGTATGCTTAAATCAGGCAAGGCCATCAGTAGACTGCCCCATTGATGGAACTGTGGCTTGGTGTTATGCCATCAGTTTGCATTAAGGAACTTTAAAGAAACAGCTGTTGGTCAGAATTCAACATGGTGCTTACTATGCAGGCAGTGGTTAAGAGCACAGCCTTCATTGGCAGATGGCCTGGATTCTAATCCTTACTCTGCCACCACCCAGCTATGTCACTAAAGCTCAGTTACCATATCTGTAAAAGAAGACTGATAATAAGCCCTAACTCAGAGTCTTAGAGTATCATTTTTAGAATCACGAGACGATATATGTAAAGGCCTTAATAAAATACCCAGTATATAGTAAGTTCTCAATATATATTAATTTTCTTTTGCAGGGTACTGTTAGCTATATCACAAATAGCCTCTTTATGAGGACCCTTAAATGAATTTTTCTCAGATCTCAGAACCAGGAAAAGTACATTTTCTATGGAATTTCTCACTATATGTGGGCCATATGAAGCTGGAAATTGTGTTTTTCTCTTTGCTCTGGCCATTAGGAAACTCAGAGTCAAAATTTTGCTTTATCTCTAGCAAGTAAAAACAGGGTATTTATTTCAGTTTAACAGTAAAATAATATCTAACATCTATTTGATGCTTATCAGAGTAAACAGGCCAAACACTATGTCTTCTAAGCATATTACTTTGTTCTTTTAAAAAAAGAAACAGCAGAATGAGATATTATTATTCATTTAAAATATAAGAACACTAAGGTACTTTATCCCTGGCTTTAGTCTATTCCTATACTCCTTTCCCCTGTGCTTGATTTTTTTATCTCTATTTTTTCCATTTTGGAGTAGGTATTTTGGTAAGCCACCTCAAATTTCTTTCAGAACTAAGTGATGTGTGAGAAAGAAATTAAAACATATTTACAATCTTATTAGTTTTTTTTGTTGTTGTTTATGAAGTTTCTGACCAAATTTATGCGTTAATCTCTGATTTTGGCATTGCCTGTTTAAATCAAATTAAGTTATTAATGAATAATAAAATATTTTGAATAAACAAATTCAGAAAGCAAATTCATTCATTATTCATTGAACAATGATAAATGTGTCATTTTTCCACCAGAAAATCTAAGAATGAAAGTGAAAAACAGATTATTTCCAAAATCTGTGACATCTGATAGTTTGGATGGTATAGATAAGTCTTTGCTTACCCTCATCCTCAGAAATCCTATTGCCATCTGGGTATCTTCTGGTGAACCATTTCTACCTCCAAATGGTAAGTTTTTTGTTTTTGCTTTCTTTCAAGCAAGTATATGAAGGGAGAGAGAAATACATTTTATGCCATCATAAGAAAATGAATTAAATGGGTATAATATCAACATAATAACATCAAATTTGCACAAAGAACAGAAGGTTCATCAATTAATATGTGCACAAGGATAGCTATACTCTCATATTTGCACATTTGCCTGTTTTTTTCTTACTGGAATGGAGTATTCTGCGTGGAAAAATGTCTAATTTAGTTGATAAAGAGATCCTTGGTCTATAAGACTGAGAATAATGGTATACATTAGAAAATAACAAATGAGTTTAATTCACACTGAGGACGACCTGTCTGCACATTTTCATTTTTAAGAATTGCACCCTTTAGGCAGTAGGTGGATGTTTAAAAAATGAATGGTTCCAAGCCAGGCTTTCATCACCTCCAAATAGTTTGTGGAAGTGGAAAATGAAATATGGCTACTGCATATGGTAAATCTATATAATAAAACAGCATCGCTCCTCTTCTTTTTTTTACCCCTCCATTCCATAAAGAAATGCCTTAAGCCCTGTCATCTTTCAAATGAGGTTTCTTTTAATGACCCTTACCTTTTAATTACTTGTTTCTAATTGAATCTATTTCTTTGAGCAGAAAGTTCTTTATAAATTATTGGTGTGCGTGATAAATTACTGTTGATAAAACATCTTGTATTTGTATTATTCTAGCTTTGCAGAAAGCAGAAAAATTAGAGAAACAGAACTGGCTGAAAAAGGACAGAATTTTGGCTGATCTAGATACCATGAGACACAAAATGAGACAGTTAAAAGGTCAGTATGAACTATACCAAGCATAACCATATTTAATTCAAAATGTAACCTCAAATTGCTAATGGTTATTTTCTACCATTAGATACCAAGTGTTTAACTAAGGAACATTATATAAATATTGTTTTACATAAATCATTTGAGCAAAGTCTAAAACCTAATAATATATTTTTGGTCTGATTTTATATCTGTAAATTTTATATTAAAATGAAATACCAAATGACTTCTGCATATGTTTTAAAAATTAAGAAAGTACCTGGGCAACAGAAACTACCCCGTTGTTTTGAAATAATCCCTCAACAGACATTTTGTGGGCTTTGGAATTAATCTTTAAACAAACCTTGCTGTCATTCCTTGGGTATTGCTAGGGAAGAATTTTTTTTTTTTTAAGTAGTCTGAATGAGGAAGTACTAAAATCTTCAGAAGTCAGTGTCAGTAACTTAAAATGACTCCTTTTTACACAGCATGAGACATGCTAATCACAGTCCAAGTGATCAATTATTGGTCTCCTCCTTCTATTCTCTTTAACACAGAATCTTAGTTTTCTGACCTTATACTATTCCCAGGACTTGAGATACAAATGGTACTTTGGGGAGAAACAGTGTACTGTGGACTTGAGTCTAGGAAGGAACACATTTCAAACTCAGTAATTGCCACATCAGAATTTCAACTCCTGATGCTGTCTTGTGTTAAAAGCATATGAATCTTGCTTCACTAAATGGCAGAACTAGTCCTAACTACATTAGACTGAACTGTGGTTTGAAATGGCTATTACCAGTTGTCACCAAAAGAACTGGGTGTAAGTGAAAATAATTACTACTACTAACTTCTACCACTCCTACTACTAGACATTTTCACTTGAATGTTCCATGGACATGTCCAAAACTACAACTGTCATATTACGCCAACACCAATGCCTCCTTTGTTTCAACTAGTAGTGGGTTCTACTACCATCTACTCAGGTGTTCCTCCTCAAAAACCTGGAAGTCACTCTTGGCATCTCCCTCTCTCTCACCTTCCCCAAGCAAATATTCAGTAAGCCTAGTTACTTTGAATCTGTTAAGCTGATCTCAAATGAATGTCACTCTCTCAGTCTATATATCATTATCCAAGTTCAAGCTACCATCATCTATATATTCCTTGGACCATTGGAACAGTTTTCTAACTGGTCTCCCTGCTTCTGTCTTGACAGTGGTTTCCATTCTACAAATAATGGTGACATTCTGAAGTTGAAATTATCATGCAAAAATGCAAAGGTATTATGATACTCCAGGCACAAAATCTTGCAAGGTTTCCTATTATCTTTAGGACAAATCCTTGAAACTCCTTAGCATGGCCCTTTATAATCTTATTCTCTGTAAGTTCCTATTTCTTCTTGCCCACTACATTTCATACATTTTAACTTTCTTTTTTTTTTTTTTTTTTTTTTTTTTTGAGACGGAGTCTCGCTCTGTCGCCCAGGCTGGAGTGCAGTGGCCGGATCTCAGCTCACTGCAAGCTCCGCCTCCTGGGTTCACGCCATTCTCCTGCCTCAGCCTCCCGAGTAGCTGGGACTACAGGCGCCCGCCAACACGCCCGGCTAACTTTTTGTATTTTAGTAGAGACGGGGTTTCACCGTGTTAGCCAGGATGGTCTCGATCTCTTGACCTTGTGATCCGCCCGTCTCGGCCTCCCAAAGTGCTGGGATTACAGGCTTGAGCCACCGCGCCCGGCCCATTTTAACTTTCTTTTAGCTCCCCAGACATACCATGCACTCTCTTAACTCTGAGCTTTGGCACATTTTAGTTCCCTCTACCTCAAAGTTTTCCCTCTGCTGTCCTCTTAGGTTGCTCCTACTCATTCTGTGTTTTTAAGGTTATTTGTTACTTCTTCCTATAAGCCTTCCTCAGCATTCCAAGCCTAGGGTAATGTGGTTTATCACACTCTGAACTTCCCTCCAATAGTCATCATCATATTATTATAATTACCTGTTTATGTGACAGTCTTTCCTATGTTAGATTATACATTCTATACCCTTCTCATTTGTTCTCTGAATAGTTGCAGAATGACTGATTTAAAGAATAAATGGAATTGCAACCATTCGCTGCAGGGAGTTTCCTAAGCTCTATTCCTGCATCAACTTCAATGCTGAAAATAGCACCTGGTATAGCTGCCTTTATTAAATTCTGATTTTATATTGTCTTCAGTTTTTATTTATTTATTTATTTATTTATTTATTTATTTATTTATTTATTTAAGATGAAGTCTCGCTCTTTCGCCCAGGTTAGAGTGCAGTGGTGCCATCACAGCTCACTGCAAGCTCCGCCTCCCAGGTTCAGGTTCATTCTCCTGCCTCAGCCTCCCGAGTAGCTGGGACTACAGGCACCCGCCACCACACCCGGCTAACTTTTTTTTATTTTTCGTAGAGACGGGGTTTCACCATGACCTCATGATCCGCCCACCTCAGCCTCCCAAAGTGCTGGGATTACAGGCGTGAGCAACCGCACCCAGCCAAGTATTTTAAAAATTTTAAGCTAATTTGTCATCATCTACAATACCACTGTTTAAAACTCTGTATTTTGTCAGTGATGTCCATTCTGGAGGGATCCATTGATGTGGTTTCTCTTAGAATTTAATGCTAACGTAAATCTTGTCTCTATTGACAAAGTGGTATGTTTTCTGCTATTAAATATAAATTCAACACATGCTTATAAAACATTTACCCTCATGAAGGCCTTTTTCTAGCTGGTGAGATTATGAGGATAAATAAGAACAATTCTTAGTTAACTGCAAGGCCTATAAGATTATGAGCTTCCTCAGGGTTGGCTAAAACAGGAGGTATGAATAGTTGCTAAATCAGCTATTCTGTGTTATCATAGCCATTGGTAATTGCAACAAGCATTTATTGAGTATATGCTATGTACAAAACACTGTGGTAAGCTGATTTTACATTTCATTGGTAAGCATGAACATTGCTAATATTAATCATAATGCTAGTAATTACTTTGTTGGGTTTTCACGATTAAGTAACAAATGTCAAATCTTTACTACATGGTTAGTATATAATAAATACTCAATAAATATTGGTGTAAGGATTCCTGAAAAGGCAACTCATTTACCCACTTAGGGTTTTATAAAACTGATAAATAAATAAAACTCAGGAATGGCAGATCAGGCTAAATTATCAATGTTACATGTAAAGGCAATGTTGGAGCATTTAATTTAGTGCGAAAGTAAAATAAGTCTGCTAACTGAAACCCTAGATTGGGTGGGCTTACCCTTGCAGACACAGGTGATTCTGAATGAGGGTGGGCCTCCCAATAAGACAGAGAATGGGGAGAGCTGTCTGGGCAAGACTCATCCCATGAAAGAACAGCAAAGCACTTGTGTTCTCTAGTTTCTAAGAGAAACAATGGGCCAAGAATCCCCAGTTTATTTTTCCCCAATTTCCAATCAGAAAAATAATCTGCAGTATCAGTGGGGCTCCATCCTCAAAATGAAACAATAGGACTAGGGAAGAGGCATGTCTCATTAATAGTTAGCGATTATAATTACTATCCCCTGATCTCATGTGAAATAAAATAGGATATATGGGAAAATGTAATAAGAAAATACAAAATAATTCATTCAATACATTACTACATGGTGTCAGTTTATGTTATTCATACCTATGTAAATATAAGTTTATCATAACAACCTTTCCCCAAACTAAAATCTTTTGTGATGACATTGTCTCTTCATGAAAATTATAGCACAAATGCATTCATTTCCTTAAGACCATTAGAAGCAAGTTGACAAAAAATGCATAATGTTTTTTCCTGTTTTCTATACTCAATCCCTAGCTCTCAACAGTATAAATGATAAACTTGCTGAACTCTCTGTAGATGAGCAAAATTGTATTGTTCAAAATACATTCTAAATAAAATATTTGTTGAAATGTCATTTATAAAAATGTATGGGCCATAAATTAATGTTATCTGCATTCTCTAAATAGAGTTGGGTAAAAACTATATTTAGTATAAATTTGTATTATGTATTTGTGAGGTGCCACCATGGTCTTCTCAAAAGTGCATTGCTTAATGGCATTGTCACTGTAATTCACTGACTGATTGATTCAATTATGTTTTCTTCACATCCATAAATTATATATGAATCCTTATTAGGGACATAGCATTCTGGTTTCCCTGAAAAGTCATTGTTGCCATTTATTTTTATGCTGGATCTCTTTCCATAAACTTGAGCTAGAAGAGCACAAGTGCTTTATACTCTATAAGTACCAGATTATTTTCAGTTTTGTTTGAGTCATGGTCTGAAAATCTTCACATTAAAATTATGTTGACAACAAAATTAAGACTCAATTTCATTTTAGTAATTCCATTGTTTTATGAACCTAAGTGTTACTCTCTCTAAGAAGCCTTCTGTGGTGCCTCAGACTAGGTTAGCAACTCCTGTTAGGAGCTGTTATAGCTCTTGTGCTTTCCTGGTGCAGCCCAATTACAATCCACTATTGGTGTAATTATTTCCTTGATGTCTGCCTTCCCAGCCAAACTTGAGGCAGGAACTCATTCTCCAACATGTTTGTGCTTGCATTATCCAGCACAATGCCTCACCCATGGCTGTTGTTCAATAAAGGTTTTTGGAAAGAAGATACAAGAGAAAGCATTATTTTTACTTAATAAGTTTAGAGATCAATATGAAATGTGGACTGATTATATCTTCAACACAAAAAGAAAACAATTTCATAAGTGTGACTTTTTAAACCTGTTTTATAACTATTTTAAGTGGTCTAGTAGAAAGAACACATAAATTGGAATCACCACACTTATTAAATTATGCCTGTGATTCTTTAGAATACAGTATTCCAATAAATATTTTCTCTTACTACAACTTCCTAACAGCATAAAGGGCACAGCAGAGGTGTCAGAAACTAATCGTGCTCGCAGGGTATTATTAGATAGAAAAAAAAGATTCCTGTCTCTTGGGTTAATATTATTTTAGAAATACTTAATCCCCAGGCTGCTAAGCTAATTGTGGGGGAAAGGCTTATTATTAGTAAAGAGAACAAAACATATGTTCCAATACTAGAAGGATGATAGGGGCTATACAAGGTCATGAATTCTATTTGACTAAATTACCACTGAATGATATCATGGATGCGAGGCTGGGGCCAGTGTGGAAATTAGCATGTTATGTTCCTCTTCTATCTGTAGAGTACGTATGTGAATCCTGGCTATTTAAAGTCTGAAGCTCCCATATGAAGAGGTATTGTTAGATATTATTACCTTAGGCATCTTTGCTTTTATGATACTTTAGTATTTTAGCCTATGCTCCTGTGTGGAATGATTTATACGTAGAGAGCCAAATCAATTTATTTGAAATCTGAAAGCCTATCATCAGAAACCAAATTTCTAGGACTTGTTTCCTCAGGGCGGCGAGTAGCGGCATGTCAGCCAGCCACCATGGTTCCTACCAAAAGCCCTGTGCAGCCTGTGGTGGTTGAAGGAGGCTGGACCGAACAGACTCAAGAGGAAATTAAACTCATGGAACTTATAAGACATACAGAGGTATGTTCTTTGGGATTCTGGACATTAAAGACGCTGCCCTTTTTATGAGTATTTAAAAGTACAATATCGAATTTTAAAATGATACTGTTAATATATTCTCAGCATCTGATCAGTTATGACCATATAAGCATATGCCAAGCATTGAGTTGGCATTTGAAGAGTAGCTGTCTAAAAGACAGCCAGCTCATATGAGGGTCTGTTTTGTTTGAATGGAGACCAGAAATTATGACCTTAGCAAAGAAGAGAAAAAGGCCCAATGGATATGTACAAAGGTAATTATAATAATTGTAGTCAAGTTGAGCCTTCTGGCTTCATTGCTCATTACTCCTAAGGGCATGTCTCAATATGTAAAAAGAGCAAGGAGCAAAATACTAATTGCAACGGAGACATTCACAAGTGAAGAATTAAAAAAGTGGTTTCAGTCCAATTGGTTAATCAGTCAGGATTGCCAGACATAAAAAAGTCGAAAAGATAAAGGTCAGCTGTTGAGAGAGGACCGGGGAGAGAGACCAGGGAAAACTTTTTTGCTTTGTGAAGTTTTTCATCAAAATGATATATTCCTATTTAATAAGATTTCTCAAATTCGTGAAATGCGTTCAGTCTAAATCTTAGGCACGTGCCCAAGTCAAGGTTACTAGAACAAAAGGAATTGACATCCCTAGAAATATGACTTTGTGCCAAGCTAAGAAGGATAAATCACTGACCAGGGAATGAATGCAAAGCATTGAACTAGGACATGCTTGAGGTAGAATAAAAAGCTGCCTGGCAGGGATCTGGCAAAGTATAAGGGTGGCTGCTGTATTTTAAAAAACAGTAAGTAAGGACTGAAACGACATTCATGTATACTCTTGTATGCATTTCTTGGTTAGAGGAAATGATGTGATTCTTATAAAAAACTCATTTGTTAGATGCAGAGAAATCTCTCAGTAGGGGAAACATCATACAAAAGCCCAAAAATACTTCTCTCTTCATTTCTTCACATTATAAATGAAAGTTAAGTGCTTTGCCAAAATGACTGCCTTATTATTATTATTCTAATGATTGTTCTTGCCTTTAGTGTTTCATTGAAGCAAGGGGAATTTACTAGCGTCAGTGACAAGAGAGGCTAATGTACTTAATAGTTACTTCCTAAAATTTTTTCCATATAATTTGTTAATTACAAGATATTTCTGGATTTTATCACATTCTTCACAAACACTATACAGATAGTTCTCGAAACACAACATTCTCTGGGTTTTTCTTGACAGGCACACCTTTCTGAAATCCAAGCAATGGAATCCAAAAGAAATTTTCCAATTGCAACTAAACCTATAGCAGTCAAGCCGAGCAGCCTGTATAAGCAGCCCAACACAAAAAGAGTGTGGATTTATCTAAATGGAGGCAGACCTGAAGATGGCACTTATGCCTGGGGCAAAACTGTTTCAGAGGTAAATCTAGTGTGAAAGGAGTGTTTCATAGGCCTGAGTTCAAATCCCAGCTCTGATATTTCTAGATTGTTTGGTCAAGCAAATTACTTCTATGACCCTCATCTTCTTGTCCATAAAATAGTAACAGCACTTTCCTCGTAGGATTGATCTCATGATTGAATGAGCTTATATGTGTGAAAATGTGAAGTTCAATGTGTCTGACATAGATGTGAATCTGAATATGACACTCGTCCAGCAGAGAACTGTGCCAGTTCAACCCACTCCTACCAAAGAGTAAAATCTAAACTTTAAAGTAATTTTCTTCATTCATTTTATTATTATTATTATTATTTATTTATTTTAGACAGAGTCTTGCTCTGTCACCCATGCTACAGTGCAGTGGCATGGGTCTTGATCCGTTGTAAATCCAGTTCACAAGAGTGACTTTTTTCACCCATCATGAATCATTTATTAGATATGTTCTATCTAAGAAAAACAATGATACTCATTAGAGAAAGCCTATCATGTTCTTACTACCCAGAGTCCTACAGCTGTTAGAATTCTCACTTCACAAAGTTAAAATATTGACTAAGGAAAGAGGAGTAACAGTTCATTCTTGGTTTGTAATTTCAGTCAGGGATACAATTCTGACATTTTTTCTTTATCTTTAAATGAAGACTTTAGGCACATAATAAATGAATTGGGGTAGTCTTTCTAAAAGTCTTATCTGTTTCAATGATGTCTTAAATAGTAGTTTCTCTTTTTTATTTTGTGAAATGTTTTCATGAATTTTTCTGGGACAAGTGAAAGTCATGTAGAGATGTTGTTGGTGGTGGGGGATGTGGATAGGCAAGATAGTATAATAGACTGGCTTGGAGAAGTTCATGGAGGCTGGTGAGGGCACATAGAGTAGCAGGGCCACCTGAGATGGTTCTGCCCCTGGACATTAACCCAGTTTCAAAGTGTAAGGGAGACCACTCTTCTCTGACAGGGAGTTTGACTAAGAATGGTGAGAGCAACTTCATATCAGAAGTTGACAAACAATTTGTTGTACTTGAGAAATAAGAGATTAAAATGTGAAAAATGTATTCCCCAAATTAGGAATATAAGTAAAGGATCTTCATATATGTAGGGGAAAAAGGAAAGCGATTTTTAAAAAAGATAATGAAAGCTTTTTCAGAAGAGAGCTACCTAGAAAAAGCACTATAACAAAGCTGAAATGTCTTTTCCCTGCTGGTTTCTTAAAAAATCAGAGTTCATGTTATAGATGCTAAATGTTAAAATGCACTTAAGTATTGCACCTAGACCTGATAAATTTCTGAGAGAATATGCAATGATTAATAAATGGGTAAAGGGTAGAGCTGAGACAATGAGGGAAGATAGCCTATCAGATTCAGGGTAGAAAAAGCTTACAATAACTTTGATGAAGATTACTTGTATCTATATCTAACCGGGGGATGACTTTTTGATTTATGTGACTCTCGTGTAGCATATAAAAGACATTTCATAACTCTTATTCCATGATCATATAATTTTTTATGAACTTTATATATGAAGAGCCCTATGCTAGATGCTGTAAATTATTTTTCTAATTTATGTCTATGGAAATATTTTTGTAAACTCAATAGTGCCATATAATTGACAACTTAACATCAATAGTGGTAAGTAGCAGTGGAGTCTGTGGTCTCCTTAAATTAATACGTCAGATTGACAGAGTTTTAGAAAATATATCTAAGGTTTACTTGGGAATGTAGAGAAATGGGCACTCTGGAAGTACAACTCTGTGGAAGACAATTTGGCTGTACATAGCATAAGAAAGTGTATTTGCAGAACTTGATCCCAAGGATATTTTCGTGAACCTAGGCAACAATTATTTATTAAGAATATTTATTACAAGCCTATTTCTAATAGAGCTAGATTATAAATAATTCAAAACCTCATCAATGGGGAGATGATTAAATGAATTATAACACATAGGATGATATACAATAACTCAAAATTACCTTTTTAAAATAATAATAAAGATGTTCAAGATATACTTAGTGAAAGAAGCATTATGTAAAGCATGTCGAGTTAAGTTCTGCACATATATATGCACAGATATAGAAAAAAGACTGGACTGATTTTATTAGATGGTCATATTATGGGAGACCTTTATTTTCTTTCTTGTATGTTTTCCTATGTGTTCTATGGTAAGTCCAGATTTTTTTAATAAGGAAAAGTTGTATGATAGGGAAGCTGATATTCCTCTGAGAGAAGTACTAATAGAATGTGATCAATGTAAAATTAGCAGTGAAGGCAGGAATCTCAGTTGAGAAAAGGGAGCACAGTGCCCACCTAGGGTGACAGACAAGGCTCTACAGAGGAATCAACAAGGAATTCTGATGGAACCTGAGAAATGGAGGAGATTCAACAGCTTAAGCAGAAAAAGCATTAACAAGGATGAGGGGCACCCATGTAAATATAGGTGTTAGAATTCACGAAGTATATTAAATAGGTGCCCCATGGACAGAGAAATTGGAAGAGATAGTTGTGACCAGAGAGATTGTTTAAAAGCATATGGTAGACCCCATATATATAGGTATTAATTTTCTCAGTCAGCCATAACAAAATACTATAGACTGAGTATTAAACAGCAGAAACAACAGAAGTTGATTCTCTCACAGTTCTGGAGGCTGGATGTCCAAGATGAAGGTGCCAGCCGGGTTGGTTTCTGGTGAAGCCTCCCTTTTTGGCTTACAGACAGCCACCTCCTTGCTGTGCTCACACATACTCTTTCCTTTGTGTGTGTGTGGAGAAAGAAAGGACTCTGGTGTCTCTTCTTTTTCTTGTATATAAAGAAACCAGTCCCACTGGAATAGGGCTCCACCCTTATGGCTTTATTTATCCTTAATTACCTCCTTAAAGGCTCTATCTTCGAATATAGTCACAGTAGGGGTTAGGGCTTAAACATGAATTTGGAGTGGACACAGTTTAGTCCATAACACTATCCTAAACTCAACTACTTAAACCACTACTTGCCTGTAAATAAAGAAATGGAATGGCAAAATCAATGTTTTGGGAAGATTAATGTCGCCTACATGTGTAAAAGGACACTTAGAGAGTATCTAGAAACGTTTAATCTCTTCCTTTTCCTTTTCTATGCTGTGTATTTTTGTCTTTAGGGGCTTGCATGCAATTCTTTGTCATCAGTTAGGAATGTATCCTTTCATACTATCAGGCTGTATAAAATGCCTCTGGAGGATGGACTGTGTGTGAGAAATGAACAGGCAGCAGGAAGGGTAGAGTTTGGATTTCACTGGGGTGTCTGGCTAATGACACTGACTCCAAAGAAGCTCAGAGTTTCAGTGTTTGAGACTTTCGCTGGAAGAATGAGAAACAGAGCACATTTCAAAGTGCTTCTCTCTACCTTCTATAATGAAACCCCCAGATGGTGTTTGAATCTCATCCAATGTGGACTTTCTCTCAACTGCTTTCACTGCTGTGGCTATTCTGGATGATTTAGCCGTGTTCTTCCCACCCACTCTTTGAACATTGCTAGACTTACTCTCGTCTCCAACTGTTGTCAGCTCATCAGTCATCAGTGCACCAAGGCAGCTCTCTCTCCAGGGTTAGTGGCTCTTTCTGCAGGACCAGCATCTTTCTCTGATTTATGATTGCCTATGCCCCTCCTTCTATGGTCCTGAAGCGTTTGTCTTCTCCCATTCCTGCGGCAGCTCTCTGATTCTACAGAATCTCGAAATCAGAGTGTTCTTCCTTGGCCCAGGAATGGTTCTGAATGCATGAGCAGAAGCTAAAGGAATGAAAAAGAGGTCTTTCTGATTTGGATAGGCAAGTACCTCACGCTCACAGGGAGCATGCAATAGTTCCATGATGCCCATGTGCCCCACCTGAGAGACCTAGTCTATGAAAACAAAACTCAGAAAACAGATTGTGGGTGAGCAATTATTATGTAACAGTGTTTCTTCATCATGAACTTTGTTATTGCAAAAACATTTAACTTAACAGTATATACTTTAAAGAGGATACCTCAGTAAGTTTAGATACATTTGAAAAACAGAATTAAGAATGTCTTTGTTTTGTTTTGTTTTTTTTTGTTTGTTTTTGAGATGGAGTTTCGCTTTTGTTGCCCAGGCTGCAGTGCAATGGCGTGATCTCAGCTCACTACAACCTCCGCCTCCTGGGTTCAAGCGATTCTCCTGCCTCAGCCTCCAGAGTAGCTGGGATTATAGGCATGCGCCACCACGCCTGGCTAATTTTGTATTTTTAGTAGAGATGGAGTTTCTCCACCTTGGTCAGGCTGGTCTTGAGCTCCCAACCTCAGGTAATCCACCCGCCTTGGCCTCCCAAAGTGCTGGGATTACAGGTGTGGGCCACCACGCCCAGCCTAAGAATGTCTTTAAAGGTCGTAATATGAATAGATATCTTAGAACCTAATTGTACTGAAAATGTCTACTTTTTTTCTTTTTAACTCATCTGTATTTGTTACATTCTTTTAGGGCAGAATGTGACTTGGGCACTACATTTCCATGCACAAGCCTCACTGAGTTACTTTTTGAACAGCTTTACAAGATGCCTAGGTAGGCTTGTAATTTTTCCTCTAAACAATTTTTTTCTTTCTTTCTTTCTTTCTTTCTTTCTTTCTTTCTTTCTTTCTTTCTTTCTTTCTTT
>NC_045446.1:33509664-33689444 GCF_002776525.5 Piliocolobus tephrosceles
TTTCTTTCTTTCTTTCTTTCTTTCTTTCTTTCTTTCTTTCTTTCTTTTTCTTTCTTTCTCTCTCTCTCTTTCTTTGTTTCTTTCTTTCTCTCTCTCTCTTTCTTTGTTTCTTTCTTTCTCTTTCTCTCTCTTTCTCCTTCCTTCCTTCCCTCCCTCCCTCCCTCCTTCCTTCCCTCCCTTCTTTCTTTCCTTCCTTCCTTCCTTCCTTTCCTTCTTTCATTCTTTCTTGATGGAGTTTTGCTCTTGTTGCCTAGGCTATAGTGCAATAGCATGATCTCAGCTCACTGCAATCTCTACCTCCTGGGTTCAAGTGATTCTCCTGCCTCCCAAGTAGCTGGGACTACATGCTTGCACCATAATGCCTGGCTAATTTTGTATTTATAGTAGAGATGAGGTTTCACCATATTGGTCAGGCTGGTCTCGAACTCCTGACCTCAAGTGATCCACCCGCCTTGGCCTCCCAAAGTGTTGGGATTGCAGGCATGAGCCACCACACCTGGCCAAACAATACTTTTCTTTGAGAAATAAGCCCTGTGGAGAGTTATATTAAGTTGCTTCTGTTTAACATACTTATTTCTAGTGGACTAGTATATGCAGAATTGGCAACCACAGGGCATGAAAAGTTTAAAAAGTAGATCCTAGAAGAATAACAAATACTTTCCTTCTAAACATCAAGGTAGATTTCAGAACACTTCAATGCCAACATATTTGGTCTACTAAGGAATCTGGCTTGAATACTTTAGACCTCAAAGTTAACGTTAGGCTACATACATCTTACAGCACACATTATGTTGATCTGTTAAAAGAAAACAATTTGAAATTAAAAAAGCATTACTAACCCTGCTTTAGTGCCTAAAGCATCACAGTGTCGCAAATAGAAGTTGAAAGACATCTTATCTTCCCCTTAAAGGAGTTGTCGCCATGCCTTACAGATCTTTTTAATGTTAACCAAAATAAAGGAAAAAAGTCATTGAAAATATATTATCAGAGAGAATAAAGATAAAATATTGAACATGAGTACAAGTCATTCTTGAGTCAGAGCTTAGTCTATGTCTTCCATGCATGATGTGTCATTATCTCCTTCAAGGAGCAGCATTTCATCAGTTACAGCAGATAAAATGCTTTATTTTCATATTAAAAATTTTTTTGGCTAAATTTATTGACTTTACATATAAATATGTCTTAGGAGAAATCAAGTAAAATAACCATAGATTGAATTTATATCTTGCCTTTAAAGTATGTTTTAGTTAAATTATTTATATATTTTTTTTTCTGTAAGTAGAAAACATGATCTCTATAGAACAGTGACATTTTAGTGGTAAAGAAAAATATAAGAAATACATCTTTCTGGGATCTTTTCAAACTACACAAATTTCTCTCAGATACCTATCTCTATATATTTCTAGGATAGCTCCTCATTTTTTCCCACTCCAGATAGAAACTCAACTGCCATACCCTTTGGTTTCCTTGGAGTAGAAAAAAAAAATTAGTGACTGCTGTGGATTGAATTGTGTTCCCAAATTTATGTTGAAGACACAAACCCCAATGTGACTATACTTGGGGATAAGGCCTTTAGTTGGTAATTAAGTTAAATGAGGTCTTAAGGGTGGGGCATTAATCCAATAGAATTAGTGGCCTTATAAGAAGAGGAAGAGAGAGAGACCTCTTTCTCTCTGCCATGTCAGGATGCAACAAGGAGATGGCTGTCTATAAGTTAAAAAGCAAGTCTTCACCAGGAACTGAATCTGCTGGCACCTTGATCTTGGACTTCCCAGACTCCAGAACTGCAAGAAATAAATTCCCATTGTTTAAGCCACCCAGTCTGTGACAGCCTGAGAAGTAGTAGTGACCATTATTATAGAAAATTTAGAAAAATAATAAAATAAAACCATATGTATCTACTGCAATCTCTTTTTGAAAATAATCTCTATGAATTTTTAAATTAATAACAGTTATTCTGTTTTCTAATTAGGAAACAGCATGTAGTCATTGTATTAAAATTAGAAAAAGGATAAAAGCACCAAGAAGAACATGAAAATTATATCATCCACAAATAACCAGTTATTACAATTTTAGTGTATATATTTCTAAACAATGATAATTCTTTTTGCCTTTGTGATCATAGTAGATCACACGTATATACAGTTTTACAAGCTGCTCTATTCACTTATTGTGACTTTTCCCCCTGTATAATTTAACATTCTTTTTTTGAGATGGAGTCTCGCTGTGTCACCTAGGCTGGAGTGCAGTGGCGCGATCTCGGCTCACTGCAAGCTCCACCTCTCGGGTTCACGCCATTCTTCTGCCTCAGCCTCTCGAGTAGCTGGAACTACAGGCGCCCGCCACCACGCCCAGCTAATTTTTTTGTAATTTTTAGTAGAGACGGGGTTTCACTGTGTGAGCCAGGATGGTCTCGATCTCCTGACCTCGTGATCCGCCCGCCTTGGCCTCCCAAAGTGCTGGGATTACAGGCATGAGCCACCGCGCCTGGCCAATTTAACATTCTTTAAAAAACATTATTTTCAATGGTATCATAACATTCTATCAAATTGATGTATTATTTATTCATCCAGTTTTCTATTATTTGCCAGTTTGGTGGTTCTTCATTTTTGCTATTATGAAGAGTGCTGCAATGAACATATTGATACATCAATCTATATTTATTTTCTGATTATTTTCCTTAAATAATTTCCTAGAGGGATTGCTAGGTCATGTTAATAAACATGCCTAAGAATTTTGATACCTATCACCAAAGTGTTTTCTAAGAATGTTTCAGGAGTTTATACTCTCATAAGTAGATATTGAGAATTCTCATCCACCTGTTGCATACATGAAGATATCAACAACACTGCAACAAAATCCAGTGATTTAAAAACATATTTACAGGTTTGACAGAAGAAAAATGTTATACCCATATTTCAATTTATATATTTTTAATTACTTGTTGAGGTGATTTTTATTTGTTTTATGTTATCACTTATTGGTTATTTCTGAGTTTCCTACGTCTTTTGCTATTTTTCTATTATATATATTTTTCATATTGATAAAAGCTTTTTATTAAGTAGTAAGGGTATTACATGTAACTTTATCAGATTTACTGTAAGAAATTTCCAATTTACTATTGTGTCTGTGGGGTTTTTTACTGTATAGAAAGTAATACATTTTATAAGTTTGTTCATTGCTCTTAATGTTCAGATAGTCCTTTATCATCCTGAGGTCATATAAAGATTCACCTGCTTTTTCATCTAATTTTTTTAAAGTTGTATTTTTCTCCTACTTTTCCTTTTTCTGCTGTAAAATTTGAGTGAAGCAATTTTCTCTGCTTTATTTGTTTGCTTAAAATTATCTCAGCTCTGTTCACTGACTAATCTTTTTTTTCCCTCCCCTCTGAGTTGGAATACCAATGCTGTGCTAAAATCTTACATATACTAGCTTCTGCTTTTAAGTTATATAAAGTATGTATTACTTTTTAAATTATATATATTTATATTTTAATATCTGAAAGAAGTTGCCCATTGTTGCACTTCGTTGTCAGATTTTACTTGAATATTCTTGCCTATTGATTTTTAAAGATGAAATTTGGAATTACAGTTCAACACCATAAAATCATCCTATAGGATTTTGACTGAAGTTGTATTAGACTATTAATTTCCTAAGAATGTAAACCTTCTACATTATTCAATTTCTACAACTAGGCTGTGGTATTCTTTTATTTATGTATTTTTTATGTATATTAAAATATACTTAATATACGTAAAAAAGACTTATGTATAAGTTTTTTTTCCTGTCCATCAGCAAAATTTTATGGCTTTTTTTTTTTTTACAAGGGTCTTAGATTTTTAAATAATTGTTATTTCTAGTTGATTTTGTTTTGGGGATAGATTTCCCCCCACTGTATTTTCAAAATGCCTATTTTCAGCGAACAGATAAACTATTAATGTTTTAACATTTATTTTGTATTTGGACACTTTGTTAAGTGTTTTTATTTTTGTTAATTTCTCATTTGATTCACCTAAGCTTTCTAAGAATGAAGTCATATTAAATTCACATGATGGTGATTTTGCTTACTCCTTTAAAATAACTGTTTCTCTTAATCTGATTTTATGTTTTATTGCATTGTTTATAATTAAAAAAATTCTTAACAACCACAAAAGAAGAAAGCAACATCTTTTGTCTGCACGAATGATAAGAAAGAAGGTCGAGTGTATTGGCCCATGCCTGTAATCTCAACACTTTGGGAGGCTGAGGTGGGAGGATTGATTGAACCCAAGAGTTTGAGACCAGCCTCAGCAACATGGTGAAACCCTGTCTCTACAAAAAACAAAAATTAGCTGGACGTGGTGGTGCACGCCTATAGTCCCAGATACTCGGGAGACTGAGGTGGAAGGATCAGCTGAGCCTAGGGAAGTCGAGGCTTCATTACAAACCCCGATCATGCCACTGCACTCCAGCCTAGGAGACAGAGTGAGACCCTGTCTCAGAAAAAAAAAAAAAAAAAAAGATGAGAAAGAATACTTTGGTTTTCTTTTCCTGCCCACCGCCTTTTTTGGTCGTTTCACTTTTGTTTTTTTTTTTTTTTTTTTCTCTATGAAGACTTATTTTAAAAGTTTTAATTCATTTATTTTCTGATTACTTTTGTAGGAGGTGTATCATGTTCTGACAGTCTTAATGCTTAACATTAGTCATTTTATATTATGACTTTCCTATAGTCAAGAAATTTGATTCATTTCTTAATCATCTGAAATATTTGTGTGTGATATGTCTTCTGAGGTTTTGTTTACAGGAGGACATCATTTGTTTCTTTTAATCATAAATTGTAACTTGGCTGGATATAGAATTCTTATGTTAAAATCTTTTCCCCTAAAAACTTCATAACTTCATAGATTTTGCTTCACTTTCTTTGGTATTCAGTGTTACAGAAAACAAAGTGTAAATATAACTGAATTTTTCTCCCATGCTTGAAATCCATACTTTTTGCTCTGTAATATTTAAATTTTAGTCATACTGAGAGGTGAAGCCAGCTTGACTTCCTGGGTCAAGTGGGGACTTGGAGAACTTTTCTGTCTAGCTAAAGGATTGTAAATGCACCAATCAGTGCTCTGTGTCTAGCTAAAGGTTTGTAAACGCACCAATCAGTACTCTGTAAAAATGCACCAATCAGCACTCTGTGTCTAAAGGATTGTAAATGCACCAATCAGCACCGTGTCTAGCTAAAAGATTGTAAATGCACCAAGCAGCACTCTGTAAAAACGCACCAATCAGCGCTCTGTGTCTAGCTAAAGGTTTATAAGTGCACCAATCAGCACTCTGTAAAAACGGACCAATCAGCATTCTGTAAAATGGACCAATCAGCAGGACGTGGGTGGGGCCAAATAAGGGAACAAAAACTGGTCACCCCAGCCAGCAGCAGCAACCCGCTGGGATCTCCTTCCACACTGTGGAAGCTTTGTTCTTTTGCTCTTCACAGTAAATCTTGCTGTTGATCATTCTTTGGGGCTGCATTACCTTTATGAGCTGTAACACTCACTGTGGAGGTCTGCAGCTTCACTCCCAAAGTCAGCCAGACCATGAACCCAGCAGGAGGAACAAACAACTCCTGACGTGCCACCTTTAAGATATGTAACACTCATTGCAAGGGTCTGCAGCTTCACTCCTGAAGTCAGCAAGACCACCAGAAGGAAGAAACTCAGGACACATCTGAACATCTGAAGGAACAAACTACAGACACACCATCTTTAAGAACTGTAACACTCACGGTGAGGGTCCACGGCTTCATTCTTGAAGTCAGCGAGACCAAGAACCCACTGGAAGGAACCAATTACGGAAACAATATTGTTCATAAACTTTGCCTTATCCTAGGTCAGCCTACTTTATCTGAAGACATGGATCTTTATTTGGAACAGGAAAGTTTTCTTCTAATTTTTGATAATTGCTTAAGGTTAATGCATTCTAGATTCTTCTCCAGTAATGCCAATAATGTATAGGTTTAATATCTAATGTCTTGACATTCTAAATGTTTAACTTTTCTCTCATACACTTTATCTCTTTTCCTTTTTCTGTGTCCTGTGAGATCTTCTCCACCTAGTCTGCCCTAATACTGATTTGAATTTCTGTAATATTGAGTCTTTTTTCTTTCTTACCTTCTCTCCTCTTGTCATTCAGCTCTCTCTTCATCCTCACTTGAAACCCTATTTCTTCTCTCACTAGCAGCTATACAACTTTGGTTATTATATTTAACCTCTTTGTTCTCCATTTTTCTCATCAACAAAAGGGGGACAATAATTATTTCCACAGAACAAAATTAGATTGTTTTTGAGAACTTTTAGAAAAATACAGTCCCTAGAAATGTGTCAGTACGTTTTAGTCAATGTCACTGTTATCAGCAGCCTCAGCATTTCTCCTGTATCTCAGCAATACTCCTTTCCTTTAAGCTGTGGTTGTCTCATTTCTGTGTGTATCTGTGTGTATATTTATGGAAGTCATATTTTTTGAATTTGGGGGGAACACAACACAGATATTTTGAAAACGTACTCCTGCTGTAAATCTTTTTCAAAATTTTCACCTTGAGTACAATGTACCCTTTTTTATGTTGTACAGTATTTTCATAAGCTTTACATTGTTGCTATTGTTGATTTTTCTATTTATATTTCTTTGTACAAGCAGAGATCTTTTGCTAACAGAATAGGTTAGTTCTCTTTGGTCACCCTAGACATCTGCTTGGGAGCTGTCAGAATCCTCCCTCAACACTTAAGTTGAAGAATTGGTTTGTATGCAGAGTATTAATCCAATTGCTTCTGACTGGATGATATTTGGCAGGAGTAAGGCTGCATTTAAGACTACTCTCCTGTTGGTCCTCTCTGACTATCCTATTCTATAGAGGGGAATATATTTTTGGATAATTTCAATTATTATTAAATTCAATCCATTTGTCCCTTACTCAAAATACTGGGTGAAAAGCTGCACTTTTTGAATTTCATCGCTCCATCACTCTTCTTGTCTTGGCTCATATTACTGATGCATTTGCCAGATGCAAGGCGTCATAACATGCCCAGCCCCAACCCCTGCCATTCTGCCTTGTTGTGAGTTATAGCCTCTAAACAGATCTATAAACAGAAGTATTGATGGTCATTTGGAGGGATGATGTGAACTTGGCACCTGCATTTTGGGGGAACAGGCTTTTGGCCCTCTAATAGGTGAAAGCCATACAGGCAGGTGTGTAGAAATCTCTCACTTTCTTCCTGCTTGCTTTTATTATTTTGTCTTAAAGTTTTACTCACATTTTAATGGAATTGCCCTCAGGGTCTGGCAGCATGTTGACTAATCTTTCTAGTACCATTGACACTGTATCTCTACATGTGTTTTTGAGTAAGTATTCAAGACAAATTGAGAAAAGTTTAATAAGGCCTCTCTAGGAATCTTTAAAATGTATCAGTTGAAAACAAAAGACTTTTTAATCATAATATCATAGAGCCAGTGAAGTCTTAGACCAAAATTTTCATTTTATCATTGACGAAACTCTTTTGAAGCAAAGTTACCTGTCTGAAGTAACAAAGAGGCCAGAGCCTGGATCTCCTCACCTTTTGTTATTCTAGTTCCTTGGTCATTAAAAAATTGTTTTGGCCGGGCGCGGTGGCTCAAGCCTGTAATCCCAGCACTTTGGGAGGCTGAGACGGGCGGATCACGAGGTCAGCAGATCGGGACCATCCTGGCTAACACGGTGAAACCCCGTCTCTACTAAAAAATACAAAAAACTAGCCGGGCGAGGTGGCGGGCGCCTGTAGTCCCAGCTACTCGGGAGCCTGAGGCAGGAGAATGGCGTAAACTTGGGAGGCAGAGCTTGCAGTGAGCTGAGATCCGGCCACTGCACTCCAGCCCAGGCGACAGAGCGAGACTCCATCTCAAAAATAAATAAATAAATAAAATTGTTTTTAGCTATTTTGAGAAGTCTGGTTAGGAATTTCTTAAATAGTGAGAAGTTTTCTTCCATGAAAAAATATGGAACTACAAGGTAAGCTTCACTGGAGAGTCCTGAAGCTCCTCATTGTTTAAGCACTTTAGGGAACATTTGTATACCCTTCTTCCCATCCCTTCTACACGTATGTTTAACTATCAGTGGGCAAATAATCAAACTGGGACAACAGTTCTCTTAGAAGAGTTGGTTCTTTGATACATGATCATATTGTGTCATTCCATATTCAAATGTGGCTGTTCCTCTGTGTCTCAGCTGCTGCAAGACTGCTCCTCTCGTCTCAAAATGACCCACCCAGCTAGAGCACTGTACACCCCCGATGGAGAGCCAATTCAGTCCTGGGATGACATAGAGCGAGATATGGTCATCTGTGTGTCTATGGGACATGGTTTCAAAACCCCAAAAGGTATGTGTGATACTTTCTTTTCCATCAAGTTTTTGAAGAATTAAAGCATTCAGTCTTCTCTTCGAAGAGCTTATATCCCATCACAATGATTTTTAATAATTATCCTCCCCCAAGCATTTCTACTCCATGTTATGGAAGTTAAATTTATATATTTATGTGCTGGAACCTCGTGTTAACACTATTTGCTCTGGAGAATTCAATCATATTTCAGTTAATATTGAACCTTATCCAGGGGGCTTATTTGCAGAAATACCGAGAGCCTCATTTGAAGGTATTCCCCTAGTATGAACCCTGAGGAAAGTGAAGCTTCACTGATTTCCCATTTTTCAAATTATTTAAAACGTAATGTTTTATTAATAGTAATTAAATGGTTTGTAGTTTCTTTAGTAATAAGTAAATATTTTCTAGAGTTATTATCTTGTCTATTCCTTGGTAATTTTCTTTGATAAATGACAGAAATTGAAAAGGACATATATTTGTTATTGAATGAACTCTAGTTCTTTATCCTAAATACCCTGATGAATTTAAAGCCTGTTTTTGTAGGTAGGTGTATATTAGCAAAGATATAATTTTTGGGAGATTCCAAAGAACACTGTTATCACTCTAAAGGAAACTAAAAGATTAGGTAATGAATTGCCTGGCATTCCTATATTAGTAATAGTAGATATTTTCTTTTAAGAAGTCACCATAAAATTATTATTACTATGTTATATGTAATGTAGGCAAACCAAAAACTTCAAAAGAGTTGCGATTGTATCTTTACATTTTGCCCAGAAGGGACAAAAGGATAGAAATAGAGACCAAAAGGTAGGGAGACAGGATTTATTAGGATGCCTAGCACTGTTCTGAGGGAAGCCACAAATATTCCCCCTGCACCATCCTACATTATGGATGAGGCGCCAGTCCTTTTATTCTTTGTTTTCTGCTGTTCCCATCACCCATCACTACCCATCACCCTGGCTCTTGGTGACCCTCACTACATGGGTACTTAGAAGAACACACCAGTGATGAGGTTCTTATTATCAGTAAGTATTAGTTAATAGCTTTCTGTATCCCCAAAGTATGTAGGTTATAAAATAAACATAAGCTAGGTTCCTCTTCTGAGAGTTTTCAATCTAATTAAGAATATGAACACACATGAAATAATTAGAATACAATCGAAGAGTGAGCAAACGTGTTTAGTAGGAGGTACCTTCCCGGTCCCTTCATTATCTGGGCTTAGTCTTTCATATTCCTGGGATGGGCTTCTGTTGCCTGTACCACACCTTCCTTGCAGTATTCTGTTCATTGAGCCTGTGTGATAAATAAAGCTAAATATGCGTCAGGCAAGCTAGCCAAAAGGGTATCCAACGACAGACAGAGATGTCAGCTGCCTTCCCAGAAACAAGCTTGTCAACAATACAAACTGTGACTGGAAGAGAAAAAAAATGGAAATGCAAACATTACTCTTTCTATCATTTGCCTCCATGTTAGCTCTGGGTATCTTTGATAAAGCTATGGAGACGAATGTTCATTTTTGCATCTTCAATTCTATAAATATATAGATTACCATCATATGAAAGTTTATTCCTTTCCTATGACAATAGGTTCCCTATGTTACCTTCATGGTGAAAGGATTAGTGGTTTCCTCCTATTGTCTCAGTTCTTTCCAATGAGCTATATGTGTTCTAGGAAATTACAGGAAGTCTCTGATTGCAGAAAGTCTGATTTAGTCGTTCTTTAGAAACTTATTTTACTCTTGCCATTTTATTTTTTTCCTGAAATAATTAAGTTAGTAATAATCATTTATTAGAAATCTAAATATTCAGAATGCCTTAAAAAAGAAAAGATAGAAATGCAACTATATGCCTATATCCATTAAGGGACATTTAATTAATTAATCATTCCACTCATGATTTTTCTGTGACCTACTGGCTTAAGTATGTAGGAAGAAAATAAAGCAGTTTGGGAGTTTCAAAACCACTCTATAATAACTTATTTTATGCATTATAATACCAAAGAACATTTAGTATGTGAAAGTTAGTCATCAAAGAATCACATTGGGTTTTTAAAAGAATCAATTGGATTTTGCAAAACAAACGAGAAGCTATTAGAATGGCTTCTTTCAAAACAAACCCCTGATGAAATTAAAAGAGTGTTTTATGCCATTTGCCATAAAATCTGAACACTGTTCTCACTGCTGCTTTCTATCATTTCAGTGGGTCCAATTTTTAGACCAGCCCTAGGTTAACTTCCAATTCAGGCTTTGTAATAAACCTGGAAAGAAGTCCTCTCTAGCAACTTCCACTCTCTAGCAATCCAAAGACTATTAACACATATCTGATGTGATAAGAAGTCGAAGTTGTAATGAGAGAGCCCAGGGTGGGAGCCAAGGATTTGTGAGGGGTCTTCAAGTTTTTCATCATCCTGGACTGTTAATTCTTTTCTATAACATTGACTTGTCTCTCAACTTCTTCTTCTTCTTCTTCTTTTTTTTCTTTTTAACAGAGTTAAAACAACTGATGGAGATCAGAGCAAATTATGTCAGAATCCGAAGGCAGCAGGGCCCTCAAGCCACAGACATTGTGGTGTCACCATCCACAAAGCCGCTGTCTCTGGCACATCTCCACAATTAACTCCTATCAGAACCATCGGATTTTCTGCTATATTTTGCTGGTATAGCTATGTGCACATAGTCATGTTTGTTATGACATTATGATTATTTATCTCTTTTATTTTCATGCAGTTTCCCCCTTTCTTTTCTGAGACAGGTTCTTGCTCTGTCGTCCAGGCTGGAGTGTAGTGGCATGATCACAGCTTACTGCACCCTTGACCTCCCGGGGCTCATGTGATCCTCCCATCTCAACCTCCCAAGAAAATGGGACTACAGTCATGCACCACTATGCCCAGCTAATATTTATATGTTTTGTGGAGATGGGCTTTTGCCTTGTTGCCCAGGCTGGTCTTGAACTCCTGAGCTCAAGCAATCCTCCCACCTCAATATCACAAAGTGCTGGGATTGTAGGCATAAGCCACTGCACCCAGCCCTATGCGATCTTTTATAAAGGTTATTACCCTCCGCATTTTACATAAAGTGACATTTGATGCCTCAAATTTGTTCCTGGAAAGACAACAAAACTAGACAAAATAATGCCAGCAAAATAACTATCATCGGTGTATTTTCTTCCGAGAAAAAAAGGAAACTACTAGTCATTAGTGAAATATAATTTCACAGGATCAAATAGCTTATGTAAAATGCTTTTTATGTATAATCAAACATTCCATCAAACATTCCATACATCAAATAGAAAATATGTTCCATATATGGAATGTTTGATAATACAAAAAGACTCTGACCACTAAACACTAAATTTGACCCTAGCTGATACTTTCTGGCTCGGCCACTATATTTTCCAAACCTCTATATTAAAATCCTTAGTATACTGAATACAAATCAAATGGCTGGTGGCCACCAAATGCCACACAAATCAATCCTTTCTTCTCCAATTTCTCATCAGTTTCACCTGTAGTAACAGTGCAGGACCTTTTATGGGGTACAGTTAGATTCTGTTCATGAGAGTAAAGCTTGGCAATTCCCAATATATGCCCAGTGATCAAAAATCATAGACTTGGTCCTCAATACAAAAACTTAGGGAAAGGATATATGCACTATTTAAAATAAAAATTATGGAAGGTTTATTTTTAAAAAAGAAACCAGGGGAGATCCCTAGCAGTCTTAGGTATTAATCCTACAGGAAGGGAAGAATTTACAAGAAGAACCATTAAAAAAAAATGGCAGTGAGAAATCAGAGTTTAGTTCCTGCATTTGGTGAAAAATTTCCAGAGAAATGCTCTTCTTCCCTGTCTTCCTCTGAAAACCACTCACAACTCTATATGAATATAAATTGCACTCTGGCTAGGTGTGTACAGAATGGCTCAGCTGGGCTCACTTCTCAATCCTCCACTTTAATGTGATGCAGGAAGGCAGTATATCATTTCTACTGAAGGGGGCTCTTGGAAATCGCTGCAAAACGCCTAGTATTTACTCCCAGTCTGCAAATCAGTAGGGCTGCATGAATAAATTCCTGCTGCCTCTGACACCACTAAAAGCAAAGCACATTGAGGTGGAATTTCACATGTTACATCAACAGCAATTTGCCCTTTTACAGACATTTTCTCTATATGTTGTGCGATGTTAGAGATGTGAAGGTATTCCAATGAAGCTGTGTGCCATATAGGAGAAAAAGATTGCATGTGACTTCTGTTTTGCGCTTTCTTTCTTTTCTTTCTTTCTTTCTTTCAAGAAAGTCAAAACAAGAAGGGTTAAAAAACTTGCTCCCCATTGGAAAGGGAGCCAAGAGGACTCTTGCCAGTTGGGCCTCTCCCTAGAATGACTCAATCTCAATGCCTCTATCGACAATTTTTTTTTTTCATTCCTTGAAAACGAAGACATCTCTCTAGGTGCAAAAGTACCTATCACTTTCCTGCCAGGGAAAAGTTGATTTGCTATGAAAATGGCATAATTTCACCCTGGATCAAATGTGCAAATTCTCGTGAAGTCGTCACTGTTGCATGTGAATACGCCTGAAGCGAAAATTGGTAATATCACACAACGTTGTATCAAGCACCAGGAGACATAAGGCAAAAGTCTTAACTGAGCTTTTCTATTAGTAGTAAATGGGATTTTAGATGTAATGTAACAGTCATCAACACATCACATTTTACCAGCAAGGCAGCAACACTTACTTTGTAGATGACAGCTAGCCCTGGGTATCTTGGTAGTTCATAGCCACTTTTAGCTTAGACTAAAACCAGCCCTGCTCTTTCCTTACTCTTGACCTTCCTCTTTGGTTGGCTGAAAGGTGGACTGTGGAGCAGTTTCTCTACCTTCAGCAAGGATTGTAGGATAAGACCATTGCAATTCTGTTCAGCCATTCTAGGGTTTTAATAAATGCAGTAATTTCCTTTGGGAACATGTTTATCAAATTTAAATCAGCCTCATATATATAAGTCAGATTTCAGTATTTTTCTATCAACTGAAAACGATTTATTATTAAATACTAAAGCACCATCCCTAAGTCCATGGCCTTCTCCAAAAATTTATTTCCTGCTGGTTCACAAACACCCTTAAGGTGATCCAGATGTTAATCAACAGTGTAGAAGCATTTGGGATTTTCCTCAGGAGAACTGAATTTTTCTGCCCACCTCTCTAGCTTTTGTGGCCTGATTAACTGTTAGGGTAAAGTTGCATGTTTCTAAGAAAGTAAACTAAAAGCAATATGCCTGAAAGTCTGGCAGTCTTTCTGAGAATAACTAACAGTATTTATAAATAAGAAGCATTTTATCTGGATGCTTATGTCAGCTTTGTAAAACAGGATATATTAGTAATGATTCAAAATGCAAAGGTAGCTTTGAAGGGCAATAACCCTAAATCTCTGTTTTTTTCCTTCATTGTTTATCATAACTAAATATTGTTTTCCTAATTAAAAAAACAAAGCAACAATCAAATGACAGCAGAAGGATAAATATAAATGTATTCTCTTTTGTCAGAGACTCACTTAGAAATTGTGGCTCATGGCTGTTGCAGCATTTGTGTGCTAACCTTCAATAATAGCCCAGGTGTGCTGAGTGCCATTGAGAGATTTGTGATTCACCATGGCAGCATTTTTTTTTTTTTTTTTTTGCATCATTTGAAAGCGAATGATCAAAACACACAAATCTGCATTATTCCAGTACATCACAAAATCAGATGCAAATGTCCCCAGTTATGGGAAATTTAGACTCTGGTGATTCTCAGTTGTTTCTACTGAACCACTGGTTCTGGTTCCCTCCTGGCTTTGAATATATCTCAACCCCTTGTCCCCTCCATGAGGCCAAGTAAGTAGAAAGAAAGAGTAACAGGTTTGTTCTCAACACAATAAATTAGAATTCTGCATAAATGGTATGGTTTGGGGCTGAGTGGCCATAAGCGACTATAAAGCAAGATCAACAAAGACCACTCAGGAGAAAGCTGATGAAAGTAAATGGACTGTGCAGCTGTAGGTATTCAGTGGGTGCCTGCTGCCAGCTATAGCATTTTCTAATTCGACGAGTCTGGATTATGAAACTACTATCCATAGGCTGTCACCCTGTACCAAATGTATAAACAGAAATATATGACAGAGGAAATGTATATGCCCATGATGCAACTGGGTTGGAGAGAGGAAGAAAGGTGATGAGAAATTCTATATCTATGGCAAGTAAAATGGTGATTCTGGATTGGATGTGCGTTGCTCACTGTCTGTGGTATCCCTCTGTGGGCTTGCAGGCAGATACAAGCTTCAGTCGAGCTGTTGGAACTATCAGGTCCTAGCTTGTCAGTCCTAGAGCAGTAATTTCAACATTGGAAACTGATATTAGCGTTTTAGCTCAGGTGCACATACTCAGGAATGTCAGCTCTGTCAGACCAACTGAGGCAGTTGGGTGGTCATCTCTGGTGCCACCACTGGAAGCTGTGTTTTAAAGGAAATTTCCTGAAGGGCACTGTCCTTTACTCAGCGACTATGCTGGAGAGAGGTGAAGGAGAGGAGGGAACTTCCCAGGGCTCCTAGGTTAGTGCCTCTAAAAATCTAAAATCTGATTGTATTGGTCTCATTTCCATTACTTTTTCTCCCTCTTCCCTCCTCCCTCTTGGCCTCTTGGCCTTTTCCTGCCTCTTGGCCTTTTCCCGTCTTCCTGGCCTTTCTCCTCTAAGAGTCTTTAAATCCCATCTTTCATTTAAAAAGTAAAAACTGTTTCCTGGAACGATTTGTGTATTGGCAAGAGATACTTCCTTAATATGATTCTCAAATTTGAGTGTGCACCAGAAACACCTGGTGTGCTAGATAAAATACAGATTTCCAGGCTTGGTCCCAGCACTGGTTATAATCTGTATGCCTGAGGTGGTATAAGGAATCTGCATTTTAACAAGCACCTGGGAAGAAGCGCCGTCATGACCACAGTGTAAAAAACTTTGCCAGGAGTTTCAGGCCTGCCAGGGTCAGCGCTGCTTATTATAAGCAGGGCATGGCCCAAGTGATAAGTACCAGTTTTAAGAACGAAGTCTGTATTCAGGGGCTATGAAGACAGTGAAACATTTACTTTGTATGTGAATGTTTGAGTCTAAATAGCCTCATGTTTTCTCATCACAGTTCCCTTAAGAAATGATGGAAATGTTCTTGAGTCAGAAATAACCACCCAGAGATTTTAACTAGGACCCAGACATTGGAAGGCTAAACAAGTGAGTTTCAGGTGCTGAAGCTTCCCATGTTCATTAAGCTGCCTTCGATGCTGATAAAATCTTGCTATTTTAAAGGTCACAGGAAGAATTATCAGTGCTGTAGTACATATATCATGGAGCAGAGTACTTTTGAGGGTGGGGAAAATAACCAGTTTCCTGGAGTTTTCTTATACATTTTTATATGTACAAAGGAGAGCTTTGGAACAAGGACAGAATTTCTATTTTCCATCATTGCTTTTTCTCCTGTGAAGGAGTTACTTGAACCTCTCTTTTCTGTTTGCCCTAAGTCTAGTCAACATGGAAGTCTGAGCACCTGCATCCTTGGCAAGCTCACCCAAGAGTGTGAAAATCCACAGGATATTATTTCAGTTCAGTAACAAATTATCTTAGAAAAATGAATTTTCAAGGTAGTTCTCTTGCCACATCAATGAAATCCATATAGCTTGAGAGCAGACACTTTACTTAGAAGACAGACACTTTCCTTGGAAAACAGAGAATACAAAGAAAATTAGTTTTTCTAACACCTAATTCATGTATATACCAGTTTGTTTCTCTCTCTGTGTCTCTTTTCTCTCTCTCTGCACACACGCACACATTTTTATGTATTTGTACATTTTTATATACAAATATAAAAGTTTAAATTTTTCCTTGCCTCTTGTTTAGTGTAGTCATTTTGATAGGATAAGTCCCACTGTGGATTTCGATTTTTATTACTCTCTCTTCTACTACTCCACTCTCTAAGCCAGCCCGGCTAACAGCTTTCCCAATGTTAGAACTGTGTGTGTATATATATGCAGAAGAGAGAGAGAGAGAAAGAGAGAGATACCAGCTGGTATATACATGGTATATGCATGAATATATATATATATATATATAAAATATGAAAAAATATATGTGTATATATATATTCAGGCACTCACTGTTCTAGGTGCTGGTTATGCAAAGGTAAATGTGACAGATGTGATCCCTGTCCCTGTGGGGCTCATGCTGTGTGTTGGGGAGGAGAGGCATTTAGAAGTTAAATACCCACATAAAATAATTATGTTTAATAAATAGTTACACATTGTGTTAAGTCTTATGAAAGAAACCAAGTTCAGTTAGAGAATAACTGGAGGGGAGGTAGGGGTGACATACTTAATGAATGGCATGTTTACAGCCTTATATAAGGAAGTGACAGTTAAGCTAAAAGACAAGAATGAATCAGCCATTCCAAATGAAAAGAAGCAGAGTGAGGGTTGTGGTAAGGAACAGGCAGAGGTGAGAATCAGGAAAGAGCGTGGCATGCTCAAGCTACCAAAGGAAGGTCTAAAGTAGCCACTGTCTAACAGAAAGATCACAGGAGCCACATGGGTAATTTGAAATTTTCTAGTAGCCACATTTTTAGAAAAGTTAAAAGAAATGTGTGAAATACATTTTCATACTATATTTTATTCAACTCAATATATCCAAAGTATTAGCATTTCAACATATCATCAATGTAAAATTATTGAGGCATACATATTTCCTTGTTTGTTATTGTTCTAAGGTCTCCATATCCTGTGTGTATTTTATACTTACAGCACATCTCCATTCAGACTGGCTGTATTTCAAGTACTTCATGGCTACTTTTCTTAAAAGAACTAATTCTCACTCACACACACACACACACACACACACACGGACTGTTCTAGTTGCTGGGCATGCAAAGGTGAATGTAATAGTTGTGACTGCTTGGATAGGCCTAGAATGTTGGAGTAACAGGCACAAGATGAGCTTGAAGGGGCATGCATGGGCTTGATTGTGAGGGCTTTGTAGGTAGTGCTAAGGAGTTGGGAGATTATATATATATAAAAGTGCACTTTATATATATAACTTGAACAAGCTTAATGTAATACGCAATGTCTAGTCCAACATTCACATTAGTTCTCTTTACTGGCTTCCCACTGCAATCTATATATATGTATGTGTGTGTGTGTGTGTGTGTGTATGTATGTGTATATGTGTGTGTGTGTGTGTATATATATATATATATGTATGTGTGTGTCTAAGTGTACTTAATACACTAAGTGTACTCATGTTTTATCACAATAATTCCCTTAAGAAATGATGGAAATATTATTGAGTCAGAACTAACCACCCAGAGATTATAACTAGGACCCAGATATTGGAAGGCGAAACGAGTGGGTTTGAGGTGCTGAAGCTCCCCATGTTAATTAAACTGCCTTCAGTGCTGATAAAATCTTGCTATTTTAAAGGTCACAGAAATAATATCAGTGCTTGATATATATATATCAAGCTGGAATAATATAAGTGCTATATAAAAAGACAGAGAGAGAGAGAGGGAGATAGGTAGATAGATAGTGCAGTGGGAAGCCAGTAAAGAGAACCAATGTGAATGTTGGACTAGACACTGTGTATTAAGTTAGGCTTGTTCAAGTTACAGACACTCACTCAGTTTACCACTGGTGATGGAGGTTTGTTGGATTAACAAGGAAGTGAGGAAGCACAGGAAAGCCCAGCAAACAGGCTTCACAGTGGCCTCTGTTCAAGACGCATGTCTATCTGGGTCCCAGTGGCCATCCCAGTAGTCTGCCATTCCTGCTCTTGACTTCCCTGTTTCTCTGTGCTTCTTGGTCCTCAGGTGAACTTTCTACTTCTCCGAGGGCTCTTCTGTTGTACACTAAGATATGGCACCTGCTTACTCATGGCTTCTGTTGCTTCATGGCTTCTGTTTATATTTTTCCTGCCTTCTCTTGATATTTATTTTGGCTTCAGCGTCACTGTACCATCTGAACTACTTTCTTTGTGTCTTCTAACAGAAGATTGAATGGATGGCTTTTACTCATTCCTTTAGATTAGGATGTCAGGGACACATGATGCAAAGCACAGTTTCCCTACATAAGGAACAGTGTGGACTGATCTCTCCTTACGAAGCTGTGAACATAGCATTGTTAGCATAGACATGTATTTCTGCCATTGTTATGGTTCTTTTCTCCCTTCACCACTGAGGAAGAAATTAGCGATAGGATCAGCTAGGCTGTCACTATTCCTAATCAGTCAGTGAGAGGCCTGCCCTTGGGTATGCACTTAAAACTGACTTTGGTGGGGTGACCTTGATGTTATTTTCTAAGCAGCTGACACAAAATTGAGGTTAGAATCTGTGACTTTGATGACAGTATCAGGATTAATACCATTTGAGATCTTAAGTAACACTTCTGAACATAATCAAGTCTGTCTAAAGAAGTGGATGTTGCAGAGATTGGTAAAATTCAAGACACTCTCTGATTGGCATTCAGGAAATTTTTTCAAATCAATCCCAGTGTCAAACCCTTTTTATCAGACCTTTCCTTGCCTCTCGTTTAATGTAGTCATTTTGATAGGATAAATCCCATTGTGAATTTTTATTTTTATTACTCTCTCTCCTCCTACCCCACTCTCAAAGGCCAGACTTGCTAACAGCTTTCCTAATGTTAAAATATGAGTTCTGTTCACTGAGTGTGACAGTGGTCTGCTGTGTTTTGAGTTGTAAATCCTTGTTATTCTCTAGGACACCCATGGAGCAGTGTTATCCATTAGATAACACCTAGCTCCCATGGGGAGGTTGATATGGGCCATATCTATACATTTAACCAAAGCTATGTCTTCAAGAGACTTCTCAGGGAGTTTTCACCAGCAATAGGGGCACTGCAGCAGCAGCACATACCAGGGTCAATAGGACTCTACCTCGCTCAGGAAATGACTTGACGGCAGAGGTTGATTTTCATTTGCACAAGCATACAACTGTTAATATGAGTAAAATGGGATTCATTTATAGGATTTTTGTAAATACTTCAAAGTTGTTTACTTACCGTATCTGACTTCAGACCATTGCCACCACTCACTGAGATAATTTTCCAACTATTCATTGCACACCACCCCCCAAGGCCTTGCTTCTATCAAATTCTTTGTCAAAGTTGTAGCCAGAATGATCGTTCTAGAATAAGAATCATATCATGTCACTTCCTCACTTAAAGAGTTTAAGTGGCCCCTGTTGCCATCAAAATGAAGTTCAAACACCTTCCCATGTGCCCGAAGGCCTTTGGAATCTGGAGCTCCCCTGCAGTCTGGGTTCTCAGCCCTTTGCTCACAGAGTTCTCCACTCCACCCATTCTAAACTTTCCCCCATTCCCCAAGATTGTATATTCTCTCTTACTTCCATGATTTTGAACATTTTCTTCCTGCAGCTTTCACATGTCATTTAATATGACTGTGTGGGGAACTTTCTTCCATGTGCTCCCCCTGTACCTGTTGCTCACACCTATAGGACTTACCACTGTGAACATGACCTTTCTCTCACTGGTCTGCAAACTCCTTGAAAGCAGAATGTTCAGAATTGTGTCCCCAGTACCTGAATAGCCCTTACTACATAGCAGGTATTCATGAATATTTGTTGGATGAATGCAAGACTTAGGGTCACTTGTTGGTTTAAAAAGTTTTATTTTTGTTCCTTTTTAGCCATGCATTGAAATATCTGCTTTTCAAATTTAAGTACTACACTGAATGAGAGTTTAGATTTTTGTAGAACTTTCTTCTCACATGCATTATGTCAATCCATAGAACGTCGCACTGCTTTCTTATAAAACAAATCTACATTTGTTGATAAGATAGTATAGACTGACTAAATTTCCTTCACCAAAAGGCAAACCAAAGCAATGTTGACTAGGAATCCTACTTTGCCACTGTACTTTCAAAACACTCCAACAGCCTGTTAGAGTGGAAAACATTTTCTTCCATCAGAGCCCAGACAGACCCTCGGCTGCAAGCAGACTGGCTTAGAAGGGAAGACTTGTCACCCCCTTTCACAAGTGTGATGATTTGTAGCTGAGAAGGGAGAGGCTGCTCTCTGAACCACATGCTCCCTGGTGCAGGCAGGCTAAGGAAAGATGAATGGCATTATAAGACAGACATCTGAATGTTTCGTATTAAATTAGTCCCACAGAGCACCCAGAATTCTCATTCCATAAATCACAAAGTAAAGTAAACTCACTCCCAGGTTAGATTGCTGTGACTTTGGCCTAGGGTGTCATAGATAATCTGAGAACAGTTAAACATTTGTCTGAAATAGTAATAATTTTGAGCATATTTACGCAGTGGCATAGAGGTGACCCAGACTGATCTCTGCTGCCAGAAACAGCATGTAAATGGGAGTCAGCCAATTTAGAAGATTTCCAAACAAGAGTCACTGCTTCTCATATCCTCTGTCTACTCTGAAACTGCCATGAGCTCTTTCAGGAGCTCTGGGTGCTACAGGCCCAGATGAGCAAACTTTACCCTCTCTAAAGAGGAGGTATGGGCTGGGCCTGGTGGCTCATGCTGTAATCCTAGCACTTTGGGAGGCCAAGGTGGGCAAATCACCTGAGGTCAGGAGTTTAAGACCAGCCTGGCCAACATGGTGAAACCCCATGTCTACTAAAAATACAAAAATTAGCTGGGTGTGGTGGTGGGCACTTGTAATCCCAGCTACTTGGGAGGCTGAGGCAGGAGAATCGCTGGAACCCGGGAGGCAGAGGCTGCAGTGAGCCGAGATCACACCACTGCACTTCAGCCTGGGCAACAGAATGAGACTCCATATCCAAAAAAAAAAAAAAGCAGGTATGAGAGAGCACTGATGTACCCCTCCCCCTCTACTACATTGCAGTTATAGCACCATTTTGAAATCCACCTTCACCTTGTCTTGGTATAAGAATCAGAGTTAGGAAGCATCTTGATTCCACTAAAGCCACATTTCTCTTCAATGACAAAGGCTTATTCTGAGACTATTTTACGTATCTTTGGATCTACTCTGGTTCTTCCATTCTTGAGCTGACATTGCAGGTATTCAGGACACTAATTAGAATGGAAGGAACATTGGACTGGTATTCATGAGATCATCCAACTTGATGCTGACTGTCCGAGGGACCATATAAGCTGCTACATCCTCTTCTAGAAAATGAAAAGAGCAGATTCCTCTCAAGTTGCATCCAGTTTTAAAAGTCTGATTCTAATTCAGTGATAAGATATGATTAGGAAGATATGATTTTATTTTTTTCTCGCTCTCTCTTCCAGCTGATTCCTGGAAGTTCGTCTGCTTAGTAGGTCCTTTCTACAGGTGCTCACCAGGATCTGCGTACGGGGTCACCTTCACCTTCAGAAGCCCAATTTAAATCTCACCAGAGCAACAGAGGGAGGTCATAGCATGACTTTGTGGTAGCCAAGGCCTGGAGGTGGCTCCTTCCAGGGAAAGATTCCTGGACTTGGAGACAAAGCCCTGGCTTGAGTCTTACCTTCCTGCAGTCTTGGGAAAGTTGCTTGTTATAAGACTCAAATGAGATCATCAACACAGAAAGAGAAGGACACTAACATTTTTAGAGTGTCTACCTGTACCAGGCACCATATTGGACTTTTACATAAATGTTGTCTGTCTCATTCAGTATTCACAACCACCCTATGAAGTAGATATTTCTTCTACTACTTTTACATTTTACAGATGGGAAAGCTGGGCTTTGAAGAAGTGAAATATCTTTGCCAAAGGCACCAGCCAATAAGTGGCAGAATTGGGATTTATACCCAAATCTGCCTAACCTCAAAGCCTGCGTTTTCCATTTAGGTTCCCTAGAAACCCCTTGTAAATTTTGAGTGCAATAGAAATGTTAGATGTGGTCTTGGTAATTCTGAAAATGAGTTCATTAGATGCCTTGAAGTGATCGTTTTTATGGTTTAGTTGCTGCTTATTTGGATGACTTTCCTGATGACAACTGAGTTAGGCAAGGTAAGCTACATTTGGATGCCCAACCCAAGGTGTGAGAACAGAAGTCTATTTCTCACAGTTCTGAAGGCTGGGAAGCCCAAGATCACAATCAAGGCACTGGTGTCTGGTGAGGGTCTTCTTACTGCTTCCCCATAGGGCAGAAGGTAGAAGGAAAAGAGAAAGCAAACCCACTCTCACATGCCCTTTTTATAGAAGCATTAATCCATTTATGAGGGTAAATCCCTCATGACCCAAATACCTCTCAAAATGCCCCACTTCCCAACATTGTTGCATTGGGGAGTCAGTTTACAGAACATGAATTTTGGAAGTCATAGCAGACCACAGTAGATGCCATAATTAAGTACCACAAGACGGGTAGCTTAAACAACAGAAGTGTATTGTCTCCCAATTCTGGAGGCTAGAAGTCCAAGATCAAGGTGTTGGCAGCACTGATTCCTTCTGAGGGCTATGAGGAAGAATCTGTGCCATACCTCTCCTTGGATTCTGATGGTTTGCTGGTGCTGTGGACTGAGCATTTGTGTCCCTCCAAAATTCATATATTGAAACCCAATCCTCAATGTGATAGTAGTAAGAGCTGGGACTCTTAGGGGCTAATGAAGTCATGAGGACAGTAGCCTCATGAATGGAATTAGTGCCCTTATGAAATAAGCCCAAGAGAGCTGCCATGACTCTTCCACTATGTGAGGACACAGCAATAAGCCACCATTGGAACCAGGCACCATATGAACCAGGAAGCAAGCCCTCACTAGACACCAAATCTGCCGACACCTCGATCATGGACTTCCCAGCCTCCAGAACTGTGAGACATAAATTTGTCTTGTTTCTAAGCTACCTAGTCTAAGCTATTTCATGAAAGAAACCTGAACAAACTAAGAAAAGCTGGCAATCTTTTGGCATTTCTTGGGTTGTAGAAGCATCACCTCGATCCCTGCCTTCATATTTATGTGACATTCTTCCTGTGTCCTTGGGTTCAGATTTTCCCATTGTTGAAAGGACATCAGTGATATTGGATTAGCAACCCACCCTACTCTAGTGTGACTTCATCTTACCTAATTACATCTGCAATGATCTTATTTCCAAATCAGATCACATCCTGAGGTGCTGGGGGTTAGAATTTTGACATGTGAATTTTGGAGGAATGCAGTTCAACCTGTAATAATCAGTAACAAAAATCCCCAAACCTCACCCACATAAGCCTTTGTCATAGCACAAGTGCCCTACCATTAAAGACTGCAACATTCTTTCTTGATGGCATGCCTCTCTCTTTTATGTCTTTCTTGTTCCTTACTAACACTGATGTCTGATATTAATGGAAAAACCATTTTAAAAAAACTATTATCCTATGAGGTAAAGTGAATGCACTCAACTGTAAAAGGAAGACTTATCGATCAATTTTAGTTAAACCTTGCTTGTCTGACACTTTGCTGCTAAGGAATGTGTTTTTATTGCCTGGCCAGATAGTTCAGATTTCC
Source organism: Piliocolobus tephrosceles (assembly GCF_002776525.5). Lineage (NCBI taxonomy): Eukaryota > Metazoa > Chordata > Mammalia > Primates > Cercopithecidae > Piliocolobus > Piliocolobus tephrosceles. The sequence continues at coordinate 33,533,515 of NC_045446.1, forward strand.
GGTCAGTCTTAGTAAAGACCCCTTTTATAACATTGATAAAATTTTATCACAGAGCTATGAAAACAAAATTAGATTTCATAACTCACATCAGGCCTTGAGGGGATGCCTCTATAAATTTTACAAACCCTATCAAGCTTTAATGCACCTATTCTGATAATTTTTTTCAATAGCAAATTCTACTGAACTTCATATATGCTATGTGTGTATATAAATGTGTGTATGTCTGTGTGTGTTCATATATATATACATATATATAGTTTTTTCCCTCTCTCTCTACCTTACAGGAAAGAAAACATTCTTCATCTACTTATAAACAGAAGACTGTGACAAGAAGGCCAATTATTTACATCGCTGAAGACTCTAAATTTGGCAAATCTTCTAAATAACAATCCTGCATAGTTTATAAAAGAAAAAAAATTAGTTGTAAAATTTGTCCTTCAAAATAACTCTGTTTTTTCAATGGGCCTATTTTGAAGAATGAACATTGACAAATCAGACAATAGATCCATAAATTCATCGTATGACATACCATAATCGAAAGCATTGTTCACCATAGACATTTTTGTATGCTAATGAAATCTGTATACATTCTCTAGATTTTTCCAGTTTATAGTGTGGCTTATTGGGGAAAAAAAACCGCATATATATTGATTGCATGTTTTGTCTCCCCAACTAAATGATAAGTGCCTAGAGGGCAGGAAGACCCTTGGTTTTATTTACTTGGGACAGAGCTCTACCCACAAGGGCTCACTGATAAAACTCATCAGTCCCACCCCACAGCAACATGATGGGGACATGAGGTTCGGTTCTTCTACTCTTGGCCTGAGCCGCAAACCAAAATTACAATAGTACAATGGGAATAGAAGATCTGCTTTATAAAATTTCCTTTCAGTCAGCTGCTCAGAAACTACAATCCTCGGAGTCAAATTAAGTGGAGTTATACTTGGATAGTCCTCTCTGCTTTTCAGAGGCAAGAAACACTTCTCAAAACTGTGCAAATGAAAGAAATGCCATAGTATAAACTAGACATCTTATATCCTTAAAATAAATCTTAGATTATTATACATTTTGGTTTCAAAACCCACGTTTGAAGAAACGCCCAAAAATTATGTGAAATTACTTATAAATGAATTGACAACATTTGAGACTTCGACAGACAATCATGAAGCAGTTCTCAAGCGGATTTGGTTTATATACTCCTTTAAGAATCTTTTGGAAAACCATAATCTCACAAAATATACATACGCAATTTTTTTTTTTTTTTTGAGATGGAGTCTCACTCTGTTGCGCAGACTGGAATGCAGTGGCACGATTCAGCTCACTGCAACCTCCGCCTCCCGGGTTCAAGCAATTCTCCTGTCTCAGCCTCCTGAGTAGCTGGGACTACAGGCGCCTGCCACTACGCCCAGCTAATTTTTGTATTTTTAGTAGAGATGGGATTTCACCTTATTGGTCAGGCTGGTCTTGAACTCCTGACCTCAGGTGATCCACCTGCCTCTGCCTCCCAAAGTGCTGGGATTACAGGCATGAGTCACCACACCTGGCCCAAAAAATGTTTTTTCATGCAATATTTGGGGGTTCACAGAGCTATGGATGAACTTTCCAAATAAGTTCTGATAAAAGAGAAGATATTTCTCATTTCCATAATCTTTAAGGTATGGGGGACATGTAATCCGGACTTCTCAAATGGAAGATTTCTAAATACAGGTCAGATGAAGTGATTCTAACTTTCACTGTAGTAATATTTTGTTATATTCAAAAACAATAAACCATGTAGATTTCTTAGCATCTGTGGGTATGATTTTTGCATCTAGGAATCTTAAGTGGGAAAAGAGAAGGAAATATCAACTTCCTCAAATTGTGTTGTTAATTTTGGTCATTCCTTGGAGAAAACCCTTATTACCTAGAAGGAAAAAAAGCTAATTAAGTTGACATGTCTCACAATCACAAAGCCATTTTGCTGGCTCCTGTTACAGGCAGAAGGAATACATGCTGCTTTCCTTTTGTCTGTTAGGAGAATAATAGGGAACACTGACAGGCCTGGCAGTTGGGGACTGAAACCCAGCAGAGGAGTGGCCGGTAAACCCATGGAGCCTCCATGGAAATCCCTGCTGTTTGGCCATAGAAAAATGGGGCACCTTGGGTTGGAACCCCCAGCTATCTCCACTACTGCACTTTTAGTGCATTTATCTCTTATCTAAGATGGTGTTGTTACCAAATGTTCAGATGACTTTCCAATGATTTTATTCCTAAGTCATGTTACAACTATACTCCTGTTAATTTAGTCACTGTTTACTGTAGTTTCAGTTATAAATCCTGCACAAAATGTCTTCTGACTGCTTTTAAGGTATTTAGAAACATCCTTAAAGCTATTAAATTTTGATATTTAAAAACATATTGGATTATGAATTAATGTCAATGTCATTGGCTAAATTATCAGATTATTAAGAACACTAGACTAGGAGCCTGAAGATGCCCTTCAAGACCGCTATCCACTGTTTTGTTCCCAGAGCCCAGCATGGTGCCTGGAACACAGTAGGTTGCTCATTAAACCTTCGTTGAATATCAAATGCAGAGTTTCAACTCTAGCTTGATTCTCACTACCTATGGGACATATCTATTTTCTTATCTGTGGAATGAGAATAGTAATATTTCCCTTCAGCCCCAAAGTTATTTTTAGCATCAGATAAAATGAAGCATGGAAAAGTACTTTTTCTGTATTTTTAATGAAAATAGTAGTCTTCAAAATTAGGCATTAGCAGATAATCATTTTGACATTAGCAGATAATATGTCAAGAGAAAGGAAAGTTCATAGAGGGGAAAACAAAAGGAGAAGGTACTGTAGGGGAAGAAAAATAACTTTCTCTCAACCCTTCTGAGTTCTTAGCTGGGATAGACCAGTAACAAAAGACAGACTAACAAGAGAAAGACAAACAGAAGTTTATTAATGTGTATATCCCATTTATATATGGGAGGTACCCAAGAAATGAGGAATTCGCAAAGAGGTGGCCTAAGTTTCAGGCTTAAATCCCATCCTTAACTAAAACAAAGGAAGAAGGGTGTGGAGAAGACCATTTAAAAGGAAATGGCCAGCGTTCTCAGAAGGGGAAGTCTTACCGAGTAGGTAAGAACACAGGTGTGAAAGCTAATGAACGTTAGCTACGAAATGACCATTTATGTATCAGACACTATGCTAGTACATTAGATGCAATGACCTGTTTAATCCACACAACTATTATTAGCTTCACTTTGCATATCTGGAAACTGAGGCCCTGATGTTCAGTAAATTGGCCTCAACTCATGGCTAAGAAGGGGCTGAGTGAAATCTGAGACTAACAGTGTGGACACTAAACCCCTACACTAACCATTGCCCATTTGTTTATTCCAGAAGTGTTTATTGAGCACCTACCATATGCTATGTACTTACTGTGTACATTTTGACATTAGTAGATAATATGTCAAGAGAAAAGAAAGCTCATAGAGGAGAAAACAAAAGGAGAAGGTGAATGCAAAGTGTACCCTACTTGTTCCTTTGATTGAACTCAGGAGAAACAACACTGTTTTTTGTTGTTTTTTTTTTTTTTTTTTTTTTTTTGCTACCACTCTCTGAGCTTCTGGAATCTTTCCGTCTGCTCTCTGTTTGAACTTCAGCAAATATAAAACTTATATTTTCTCTGCTCCTGGAGCTTTCAGAATCCCAAAACATTTGGTTTAGATTAAATCCATTGACTGAGGCATTATAATTCGGCTTCAACACAGATGATCCCATCAACCATCGCCTTATCTAACCCAACTGCTTATTACAGTAACAGAGTACCCTAGTCAGGGGGCAAGGGCAGGGCCAGGGGAGAAGGTCATTCAGGTTTAGCAGCCACATGTACACAGCAGGGTGGTGTCCTTTTAGAATCAAGAGGAATGGATTCATAAAATCCAATCAGGAGCATGTGTGTGCATTTATACGAGCTTTTTTTTTTTTTTTTTTTTTTTTGCCTGAATCTAAATTATAGAGATTTTAATAGCTCCAGTAATTAGACAAGTATGCAGTCAACCCCATTATGTTCCTGTGTAATATCACACTCTCTAGGGTCCACCTTTTCTGCTTGCTGGGCTCCCTGCATGGGCCCCCTTCCCCCTTATTTTCTACCATAGGGAAGCGGTTTTCTTTTCAAAGAGCTTACTGTTCACATTGTTTTTATCCCCTCAATCCGGAGGTTGGATTTGCTTTCTCAGGGGTTTCACCATTGCATTGGCCAGTTACGTAAGAAAAAGACAGAGCAGGCTCTTGCAGTTCATTTACATCCCCACAGTGCCTGGTGCATGCACTGGGAGCACGGTGGATGCGATAACTTGAGAAGAGACTTCGCACAATGCCCGGTGCAGTGTAGATATTTCAAAATTGTTTACAACTCAGTGTATTTTAAATACACTTGATGATCAGATTATGGACCTTAAAGGGAGCAGAAGCACCTTATTCACTATCTTAAATTATGAAATCTTTTGTAGAAAACTGCCTTTCTAGCTCCCTGATTGCCTCTCATTAGTTTTTCTATCTAGTATTTTGTAATTTTCTATTATCCATAGTAATATTTCACTTCGTCAGCAGAGATAATCACCCTGCAGGTGCTGAGGGCTGTAACTTGAGATATATTGGGCATTCTGGATTTTTTTATATTGCTGTTTCTTCTAGACCTAAAAAAAAAAAATTTTGGGTGATTTAAACTTAAGGGCAGGATGTGCTGTATTGTATTAGTAAAATTATGCAGTTCATCCAATTAAGAGATTGACTTGACTCTTCCCATCTACATATCCCATACATATTTTCTTAGGGGCTCTCAGAAAGCAGCTTTGGTGTCATTTACTTTTTGTGACTTTTTCATGAAGATATTCTCAAGAATAATTGTAAAAAGATGTGTGGAGTTTAGTTTCCTGAGGTCAGCTTTTCCTACACAGTCCTTCCCCACTAAAAGGAAAATAACAATCTATAATAAATTAACGATATTTCCTTCACGAGGATCTGAATGTTGTCCACTAGAAAGCAATTCCAGAAGTCTGTGAAGCTGGCCCCCACACTATCTAGAAACAAAAACAAAAACAATCTCCAAAACAACATAAAATCAAATGTTGAAATCATCCTTGGAATTGAGTTAGCTGTCATTGGCAAACTGATACTCTCTTTTCTCTAGGAAGTAGTGACAGCAACAGTGGTGGGGCAATGGTACTGAGGCTTGGAAGTCAGTGATGTTTCCTAAGACTGTAGTCTAAAAATCTTTTCTACCAAGGGAGTAAAGGGATAACGAGCTGGGATATTTTTGAAGGATACTCACAATTTGCAACACAAAATCTAGTGTTAAAATATGTGTGTTTTTTCAGCTCTAATGACTGAAAATGTTAAACTAAATATTTTGCTTAAACAAGTAAGGACGAAGGGGTTAGATGAGCAAATTAGAATGCAGAAGCTGCCTCTGCTGCCAGTTTTCTCTAGCAGAGAATGGCTAATTCATATGCGATGTATTCTTGTCTCTCCTTGGGAGAAAGAAAGGCTGCCCTGAGAGGAGCCCGACTGTTCAGCATTTTGCTGCTGGTCAGGATTGATTCCAGATGTGGGAGGTAAATGCTAGAAAGAGTTTGGAAAATGGAGTGGAAATGAAAAATCCCTCAGGCCATTTGAGTGCTGATGACAGATGAGGTAGATATTTTCAGGTAACTAATGAACTTGCTGGGAGCTTGGAGAGTGCTTAGCCCAGTAGATATTTAACAGTCAGGAAAGACCCAGCTGAAATACATGGCTGCTCCCATGCATTGTGCACCCAAAACGGGGGGAAACGGGGAGTCCCAAGGGTAACACATAAATAATCGAAAGCTAAGACACAGACAGCTACTCTGTAAATAAGCTGAATTTGCCTTTTCCTGAAGCTAATTCACAATTTATATGTGTTTTTTTTCAATTTCTCATTATTTGATTTATCATGACTATTTCATCATTTGAAGAAATATTTTTAAAAATGTTCCCCATGTGTAAGTCAGTCAGGCAGAAGAAGAGACAGAAGAGCACAGTAGTTATAAGCAGTTTCTGGAGTGACTCAGACATGGGTTCAAATATTAGCTCTGCCACTTTCTACCTCAGTCTTGAGCAAGTCACTCTCAGCCTCAGTTTCTTTATTTATAAAATGAGTAAAATCTTAATATTTATTTTGGATGAGTTGTGAAAATTAAGTGAGATGTTTTATGTAAAACACTTAGCTCAACACTCAATTAATGCTCAATAAATATAAAGCTAACATCATAATTTTTGTTACTTCAGGAATGGAGTTTGGGCCAGGAGGTGACCCACCATCTCAGCACGAAAAGACTTTAATCTTTTTAGTAGTAGAGATTTTATGATTTATGAGCCATTCATATCATTAACAAGTGCTGCTATTTTCCACTTTAATATTGGTATTTCAGAGTTCTTGGTTGCAAGCAACAGAAATCTATAATTGACAACAAAAGCAACCAGGAGATTACATGAAGGGAAAGAGGGGGCTCACAGAATTGACAGAATTGAAGGGATGCTGGAGAACAAGACTTGTATATAAACAGGAAGCCCAAGAAGCTGAAGGCAGGAAGCCGAGCAGGAGACACAGAAACCTATGGTACCTGGGGCAGAAAGGCAGGTAGCTGAATAACTTCCTATTATTTACCTTGGTTCCAGACCAGCAGCCCAACATTCAGTCTCAAGAGAGAAGATCATGCCTGACTGACCAGGCTCCATTCACATGCTCAAATCCTGTCTGAGAGGACAGGGAGAGGAAAGGTATGTAGAAGATGAGCCCCCAGCATTAACCTCTCACCTCAGTCACAGATGCATGGAGAAACTGGGATACTATAAAGAAGGAAAAGGTATGCTGGTAGCCAAAACTCATAAACATCCATCATTACTGATCCAATATTCTATAACACTTTCCACAGATTTTTGCTTTCTTCTAAGCACATGCTCTTGGGTATAATGATCATGTTGCTCAAGTTACACTCCCAAGTTCTAAAAGCTGAAAAAGACTTAAAGGCAACTACCAGTTTCTCTTGCATGACTTAGAAAGGGAAATCAGTGCCTAGACTCCATCTCCAACCAAGTAACAATGGTCTGAGCAGAAAGACTATCTACACACACACACACACACACACACACGCTGAAAGAGCCAGAAAGGTAAAGCCAGCATTGCCACATACAGTGGTGCAGATTGAGAAGGCAAGAGGGGGCTGAAATGCAGTCTTCATTCCTCTCAAGATGCCTCTGCCCAGAGGAGGAAACTTATTTTATTAATTTTCATGAGGACACCCCACATTGTCAAGCCCTGAATGCATCATGTTACCTCAGCTCAGAAGGGGTGCCAATTTTGAAGTTGGACAAAGTTACTTTACGGGCTAGTGGTGGCCCTTGCTAAATCCCACACTCCCCAGAAAGGCGGGAGAAAACAAATGAAACAGGGATGGCTGCCTCCCTCCATTTCTTCCTTTTGGCATTTTTTTCTTGTCTTTTTCTTCTTCTTTCTCCTTGAATTGGAAAATCTCAACATTGAAGGAGCCTTGGACAACCACCTAATCCAATACTCACTGTATAGTTGAACTGTATCCGCCCAGCATAATACCCATGGCAATTGGTCTTCCACATGCAAGTGTCTCCATGGACAGGAAATTTGCCACCTGACCACATAGCCCTTCTCCCTTCTGATAGTTCTGAGGAAAATTCTTTCTTACATCAACCTGAGATATAGGTACTTGTAATTTCTATTCCCTCTGATTAGTTCTGTATCTGTGGCTACAGTGAGCAAGCCTGACCCTTCTTACAAGTGAAAGGCCTGTCAATAGTTGAAGTCCAATGTGATGCTTCTCCAAGGCTGTAACTTTCACACTCAGTCCTTGGGCAACATGATTTCATGATAGATCTGGTGAAAACTTCTTTAATTTATCTCTCATTTGTATTATATAGCCTTCTTACAATGTGTCATCCAGAACTAAATGTAGTAGCCAAACATCTCCAAATGAAGCTTACTAGAACAATAAGTATTAATAATCATAAAAGTCATAATAAAAATAGCTGCCTCAACTAAATTAAAAACTTACTATATGCCAGGCATTGTGATAAACACTTTACCTATAATATTTAATCATCATAACAGCCCTTTCAGAGATTCTGTCATTTTTTCCTTTTATAGATGATGAAATAGCCTCTGAGAGGTTAAGTCACTCACCCAAAATTTCCACGGCTAGGAAGTGGTAGTGATGGGATTTAAACCTGGGTGGCCCTGAGAACAGAACTTCCACTCTACCCACTTCACTATACTTCTCTTACTACAGGTAAAAACCATATCAACTCTCTTCTTTTTGCCATTTCTTCTGAGTGCTCACCAAGATTTCACCAACCTTAAGCAAATTATCTGATATCATCCAGTGCCAGGGTTCTCATTCTGGTAGTCATTTGCATGAAACATTTTTTGATAGAGATTATACTGCCAGGTCCTGAGAGGAAGGGTATATCAAAAATAGGTTGTGGGAGAGTAGGAAGTATTGCACCTAAACTTCCATGATTAACTCCATGTGTTTTACTCAAAGCATCAGGTTGCTCTTTAGACTTCTTGGGTGCTTTGGAAATTTTGATGGTGCTTTTCGGAGAGTGGCTTCGGAAACAAAAAAAGAGTTGAGGGCAATTACTGCTTTAACCAAAACAACAGAACATTAGGAAGTTCAGTGCAGTTCCCTAGCTTCTCCCCTTCTGTATTCATTTAATCCTGAAGAAGTCTCTGACTTATGGTATACACTGAATTTCCAACTTGGTGGACATTGGCCCTTTTCATTGTCCTAAGCTCTTTTCATTGCTCTGTTTCTGGGCCTTCTGGGAAATGATTCAAGAACTCCATGGAAAATGATCAATTCTCAAGCTAACCCCAGGCAAGTATGAAGAATCTCCCAAAACCACATGATAGCAAGTTGATAAGATTTCTCTCATCTTCAGTCAGAGGAAAGACCAAACTGCTTCAACAAATTTGCTTTCTTAGAGCTGGGTGTGGTGGCTCACTCCTATAATCCCAGCACTTTGGGAGGCCCAGGCAGAAACATCACTTGAGCCCAGGAGTTCGAGACCAGCTTGGGCAACAGAGTGAAACTCCATCTCTGAAAAAAAAAAAAAAAGTTTACTTCCATAGCTGCTACAGCTGTCCTAACAGTCCTAGAACTCTGGAAAGTCGGTAAGCTCTAATCATCGTAACTGAGTTCACTCTGCCCTTTAGAAACAAAATAATTAATTCTGTTAGGATTGCATCAGTAAAAACGTGTAAAATGGTGTCATAATACTAATTGTAAAATTCAGTGGCAAAATCCAGAGTGTTCTGAAGTAGCATCTCTTGCTTGTTTAGGTCAGGGGTTCTCTTCAGTTTTGCCCGTTCTTTTGTCCCAGCCCCTAGCTTAGTGCTCAGCACATAGTAAACAGTCAATAAATAAGTTTTTGAACATCAGCTTTAATCTAACATAGAGGTGCCTTAAAAATGCCTGATCCTTCAAGAGGTTGTGAAACATCATGTATCTTTAATTGTCAGCTACTTGGAATTGTGAAGTCTTATTTTTCTATTTGTTCCACACCTTAGCCCCCTTAGATAAAATAGGCTACTTTTATTTTTCACCAGTTTGTCTTTCCACTACTGTCAATGGTAACTCAAACCTAAACCTTTTGATGTAGATATATCTCCACAAATGAAATGTTTAAAAGGAATTCCAAATTTTGGTCTCTTTCACACTGACTCTATGCTGAATATGTAACGTTACCTTTTAAATTTAGAGATTTTACTGACTAAGGTTTGTCACTTGGACCTCAAATTTTAAGAAGAAAATGCTAGATTATAATTCAAAAGATCAGTTTTACATTTTGTATATAATACAGCCCACTAGGTGGCATATGAACACATGGAAAACTCGGTCTATGTATTAAAGGTGAATCCAGTCTACTGTTTTAAAAATAGGTTTTGAATCACATTTAACTATGTGGTTGTAATAGTATTGAAACTCTTAGCATTTGTGAACTGGAAAATTCGGTGGTGAAAGAACTGTTTCTGTATTAGATAAGAGATGTCCTAATAGAATCCTGCTGCTCCTTTTGATGGAGTACTGTTCTGAAATTGCATCCAAGGATGAAAAAGTTGGTACAGTGGCACCCTGTCAAGTAGCTCCCATTGCTGTGAGGTGTGATTAGAAGACACATAAGCCAGCAGAAAATGTGACACAAAGGGCATCTATATAAAAAATTAACAGACTACTTGATATCATTTAGGCCAGATTTAGAAACACAATAAAGACCTTGTTTTAGTCTGTTTTGTGCTACTATCACAGAATACCACAGCCTGGGTAATTTATAATGAACAGAAATTTATTGGCTCATAGTTCTGGAAGCTGAAAAGTTCAGTATCAAGGTGATGGCACCTAGCAAGTGTCTTCTGGCCACATCATCACATGGCAGAAAGTCAGAGGGTGAGAGACGGAGCAAGTGGAGGCTAAAGGCACCCTTCCAAACAGTACCAATCCCACCATGGAGGTGGAACCGTCATGGCCCTCAGCTCCCAGTACTGTTATGATAACAGTTAAAATGTCAAATGAGTTTTGAAGGAGACAAACATTCAAACCATGGCAGCCCTCTTCCAGCATTCAGCATTTCTGGGTTAAGGAAATGGAAGTCGTTTGGATGAGGAAAGGAAGGCTTCCTGAAGAATCCCTCCTCCAGTGGGAGCACAGCTGTGCCTGTTAAATGACAAAGGTTTCTCCTTGACCAAACTCTACTCATTATTTTCTGAACTCTGTTTCAACTAGTCTTCTATTTTTGGACTTCTGTGTTCATCCTGGCATTGTCTAGTTCTAGCAAGAACACTGCTAAGTCAGTTCAGCTATCCTCCATCTTTGATCACCTTTAATATCATGGTCCACAATCCCCCAGGTGATGTCACCCTGGTCTGGCCTGACTTCAGCGAAAATCCCATTAGGTTGCTTTAGCTACTATCCGCCTCTTATCCCTAATGTTTCCTCTTACCAGTTTTTGCACTGAGCCTCTCCACCCCCCACAACTCTGCTTCTTGGCTATAAATTTCCACTTTTCTTTGTTGTACTCAGAGTTAAGGCTACTGGACTCAGAAAACAATACCCTAGAGTATGGTGCTTTGACATGCTGAGGACTTTGATCCAAAGAAGCAGCATCAGAAACAAAGTCTCTCTGATCTCCCTCTCCCCTCAGTCCTGTTTCTCTCCTGAAGTGCAAGGAGGGGTTTTCTCTGAGTTTTGCCTCATCTGATTAAGAGAAGTCCCTCCATAAGGCATGCAATTTTTGTAACTACATTAACTAGAAACTACATTAACCAGAGAATATTAATTCCTATGCAGGAGAGGAGACTAAAGGCCTCCAGGCCCAGGATACATTGCCGGATAGACTTTTCACCTATTCTTCTGAGGGTAGTAACCCTCAGAAGGCTTTATCTGCGTAATAAGACAACCTTTGTTTGCAGTGCAGTTTCTCCCCTCACCCTCCTGTAGCTTGGCACCACTACCCTCCAGGAGCCTCTTTCTATAGCTCAAAATGCTATTTAAGCTTCAACCATCTGGCCCTTCTTTGAGTATCATATTTTGTGTGGCTCCCATGCACATGTGCATGTAATACATTTGTATTCCATTTCTCCTGTTAATCTGTTTACTGTCAGTTTATTTCATAGACTCAAATTACCAAACCTTCAGAGGGAAAAAGGAAAAAGCTCCTTTCACCCGTATAAGTACAGTCATCTCTCTCCTGCACTGCAAAACCCCATCTCAGTTGTCCTACTTCTATTGCAATGGTCCTGAATAAAGTCAGTCTCACTGCCCTTTAACATGCATCATGAATATTTTTTTCTTTAACACAACCTCTCAGCTGTGGCCCTTGTTCTGTTTAGATAACTAGCAATTTGGCCAAGAGTACATTTTGAAGACCTCCTGCCATCTTTCAAATTTAATAAAAATAGCTTTAATAACTATATGCTTTATGAAATAATATTTATCATTTTTGTTTAAAAATGTTCAGTTCTTTAAACATTTTACTCTAAGATCCTAGATCTTTAGAAAGCTTTTCTTGACTTTATAGACCTGGGTAAGTTACCCCCTGCAATGTGCTCCTATAGCACCCTATGTTTCTGCTGTTATTGCCTCAATTACACAGGACCATTACCTGTTTAAGACTTGTCTCCCCCTCTAGACTGAAAGCTAGGGTAGAGAACCTGGCTGCCCTGCTTACCACTATATCGTCAGGGGGATGCATAGCAGTGCCTAGCACTAAAAAGGTATTTGCTGACTAAACAAAAATGACTTCTGAAGAAAGTGAATATAGTGACCTCTAAACTGAAAGTCTTAAAATGTCTGCAAGGGATCCTCTATAACATAAAATTCAAAGTTATTCCCTTCCTTGTATTCCCAGATTCCAGTCTCTATTGTTATGCTGATTCTGGCCTTCTGCTTTAAGTCACCACCAGAGCGAATACGTCCAAAAACCGCCACCCAGAAGCAACTCTGGGGTATGCAAGCCAAATCAAAAGTATTCAATTAAATTAACATTTATTGACCACCAGTAAATATGAGAACCAAACTGTGCAGGAAATATTTGGTATTTTACCCTCACCAGGGATGTTCCCAAATGCACTATTCTGTATCAAAAGGTCTCATCATTTTTCTTTAATTAGATACCCTTGGATGGATGTACAGGAAACAGTGTACATTATGCAACAAAGTTTTTCTTAATTTTTGTCAAGACAACCTTGCAAACGGGACTGGAGATTCTAGCAGCTTCTGGCAAGGAAATTTTATAAATGAGAGTCTTCGTAGCAGAGGTCACAAGTTTAGTCTCTGACATTGTATCAATTGGATTGGCATCCCAGCTCTACTACTTCCTGTCTTGAGACCTTGAGTACTTTATTTAACCTCTTATGAAGCTATGGTTTTAAAAGGGTAAAAATGGCATCTATCTTATGGGGTTATTGGGAAGATTAAATGAAATAACATGCATAAGCTCTTAGCATAGTGGCTGGCCCATAGCAAGAGATCAATAAACATTAGATATTATTATCATTATTATTTATCAGAATGGCTTTTCTTAGAAGTCTTTTGTAGTCAATGACAGCCAAAATGAATATTCCATAGGTTCTCTCACATATCTTTTGGTTCTGTCCGTTAGACACTGATATTGTGGCTACAAATAAGTATACATGTGCCTCAAGAATATGCTAGGTTTTTGTATTGAAATCAGGAGCCACTATAATCATCTACCTTCTTTTCCTGCTTGGAATAACTTTTTCTCTCTATTATTCCCAATATTAGGTGCCTCCCCCAATTTATTTAGTCATTTATCTGTCTATTCAACAGACACTGCTAAGTAGTAGGTTTTGAGAATGCATAAATTCTACCTCAGAAAATCTGCAGTGTAGAGGGAAAAGTGAAACATGCACACACACATAACTTTAAAAGGTAGAAAGTGATGAGAGTCGGAGGGGAGAGACATAGCACAGTGGAATTCAGAGTGAGGAGTCGCTGCTATACTATTTCAGGACTCACGTTGTGTGCCCATATAGACGGAGAGATGCTAGTGAAGAGGTGACGACGTGCTAGCAGCCCTCGCTCTCGGCCCCTCCTTGGCCTCAGCGTCCACTCTGGCGGCGCTTGAGGAGCCCTTCAGCCCGCCACGGCACCGTGGGAGCCCCTCTCTGGTCTGGCTGAGGCTGGAGTTGCCTCCCTCTGCTTGCGTGGAGGTGTGGAGGGAGACGTGCGGGCGGAACCCGCACTGCGCGTGGCGCTGGCGGGTCAGTGCGAGTTCCGGCGGGCGCGCGGGCGCTGGGCGCGCACACGGAGCGCGCACACAGAGCGGCCGAATGGCGCCGCCGGCCCAGGGCAGTGAGGGGCTTAGCACCCGGGCCAGCGGTGCGGCGGTTGCGTCGGTTCCCCCAGCAGTGCCGGCCCACCGGTGCTGCACTCGCCGGGTTTAGCTGCCTCCCCGCGGGGCAGGACTCGGGACCTGCAGCCCGCCATGTCTGAGCTCCTCTGCTGCAGTGGGCTCCCGCGCGGCCTGAGCCTCCCCAACGGGCACTACCCCTGCTCCGTGGCGCCCGGTCGCATCCACAGCCCAAGGGCTGAGGAATGCAGGTGCAGCTCGGGACTGGCGGGTAGCTCTGCCTGCAGCCCTGGTGCAGGATCCACTGGGTGAAGCCAGCTGGGCTCCTGAACTGGATGGGTACTTGGAGAACTTTTATATCTACCTGGAGGATGGTATGTGCACCAGTCAGCACTCTGTATCTAGCTAACCTAGTGGGGGCTTGGAGAACTTCTCCGTCTAGCACTCTGTGTCTAGCCCAAGGATTGAAAATGCACCAGTCAGCAGTCTGTGCCTAGCTCAGGGTTTGTGAATACACCAATTGGTACTCTGTATCTAGCTAACCTAGTGGGGACTTAGAGAACTTTTATGTCTAGCTAGAGGATTGTAAATGCACCAATCAGAACCCTGTCAAAATGGTCCGATCAGCTCTCTGTAAAATGGACCAATCAGCAGGATGTGGGTGGGGTCAGATAAGGGAATAAACGCAGGCTGCCAGAGGTAGCCAGCGGCAACCCGGGTCCCCTTCTGCACTGTGTAAGGTTTGTTATTTGCTCTTTGCTCACGCTGGGTCCACACTGCCTTTATGAGCTGTAACACTCACTGCGAAGGTCTGCAGCTTGACTCCTGAAGCCAACAAGACCCCGAACCCACCAGGAAGAACTGACAACTCCAGATGCCTGCCTTTAAGAGCTGTAATGCTCACCACGAAGGTCTGCAGCTTCACTCCTGACAGTGAGGCCACGAACCCACCAGAAAGAAGAAGCTCCAGACACATCTGAACGTCTGAAGGAACAGACTCCGGACATACTGTCTTTAAGAACTGTAACACTCACTGTGAGGGTCCCCGGCTTCATTCTTGCAGTCAGTGAGACCAAGAACCCACCAATTCCAGACACACTAGCGAGGATACAAGTAAAATGGAAGCCACTGTTGTGCTTGTTGGAAATGAAGGCCTCAGAAGCAAGTGATTTTTTGACCTTCTCCTTCCCTCTTGTCTCTCAGTCCCGTTCTCCCCTGAGGCTACCTTTAGCCATAGAAACTAGAATCCCTTTTCCCCAAGGTGGGCCATAGAAACTAGAACCTCTTTGCCCGCAAGCGCACCATAAAACCTAAAAGTATTGCTCTAATTTTCCCTCTGCCTTTCAATGTAAAAACTGCCCTAAAATAAATTATCTGACCTACCTTGTTTAACTGTAGGTCATAAGACTCCCCATTCTAGAGAAGGGCCTGCCCCAAACCCAGAAGGAAGGAAAGCTGCACAGAGAACCCAAGAAGGACCTAGACAGACCAGCCTCACTTGGTATCCCCACTTAGTCCACTAGCATTAGGTCATATCCTTTTTGTCTAATCATATTTCTACACAGCTCTTCATACTTTGTTAACCTAAGCATAAAAATGGACACATTCTCCTGTATCTGTCGATCTTCATTCTGAATGCTCCCGTGTACACACATTTAATAAATTTTTATGTCTTTTCACCAATTAATCTGCCTTTTATGAGTTGATTTTTCAGCAAACCTTCAGAAGGCCAAAGGGAAAGCTCTCCCTTGTCCCCTACATGCTTAAGGAGTTTGGAAATTTGGAGGGAGACAAAATTGAAGCCATGAGTGATTTCGGTCTATACACCAGCAATTGCCCTGCCTGGCCCTCAACAGACCTTCTAATTGGAGAAAGAAATATCCTGAAGAATATTTGTAAAAATGAAAACAAAAACACCAAAGCACCAATTTCATGCCTGGACAAGGATGTCTTGAGCTGAAGGAAGAAAATGAAAGCAACACTTACTGCCTTATCTCTATGAACGAGAAAGTCTTATAGGGGTGAGCACATTTTGCTTTATTTTTTTGTCCCCATAGCACTTGGCTTCAAAGAACTAAAGATGGTGTTCACCAACCAGACAACTTACCAGAGCCATTTTTTGAAATGATGCCCAATAATCAATATATCAATATTAATTGGGTTTATATCAATGCATATTTATTAAATTCCTGGCATGATCAAGACATAGTGTTAGATGCTAGGGTAACACACAGGCATAATGAAGACATATGATTTCTGCCTGCTCAACCCCAGGACATCGAAGTCAGGTGGGAGAGATGAGATGGGCACAAATAGCCGTGCTACAAGGTTTAGTATGGCAAATCCTACAGGAGTAGTATTAAGAAAAGAGCTGTCGAAGTACATAAAGCAGAGGGAAAGGATTTCTGTCTGGGTTACTGAGGAAGGCTTCATGGAGGCAGTAGCATTCCAGCCAGGCCTTGAAGGATGGATATCAGAAGACAGTGTTGGAAGGAAGATCAATTTACGTGAAGGATGAGTTTAAGCAGAGGTGTAGGCAGGGGATTGTCAAACGAATTGCAATATGGTCAAGTTAAGAGAAGCACTTTCTAATCTTTATGAAACCAAAGGACCCTTCTTGAAGTAAGATTCAACATTGACCCACAATATGCTTAGAACAGAACTCTGGTCTAAAATCCTGGCTGCACTAGAGATCTACAGAGCCTGGTTTAAACCCCAGGGTTGAAAAACCAGAGAATAGAAAGTCATCCTGGAAAGGCAGGGTACAGCCTGCTTTGCACATCCAAGAGTAACTGTGGCCCCAGGGACAACCAGGAGGTTTGGGAGGTTTCTGAGCAGAGAAGTGACAAGATGAGCTATACTTTAGTGAGATTTCTCTTGTGGTGATACATAAGATGGGTCACAACAGGGAAAAACAACTTTATCTTGAAGCAATATAGGTTTATAGAAATTTAATAAGAAATTATATATCATAATGAATCCCAAGAGCTATAAAAAGTGACTAAATCCCCTGCCACAGTCCTGCAGAGGTTCTTTGTGACAGCCTTAGCTGCTAAGAAATTACTTCAGACTTCAGCAGAGGAAAGAGTGCAGATTTTGTATTTCTGGAAATTGAGGTTGATGATGATATGGTTGAAGGTATGGGTTTTGAACTCACACAGACCTGTGTTTGAATTCCAGCTTTTAACCAAGTTTCTTAAGCCCAAATATCAATTCTCTTATCTGCAAAATCAAGATCATATCAGTTTTGTAAGATTATTGTAGGGATTAAGTGAAGTCATTTATTTAAAGTGTTGAGCATAATGCTTAGCAATAGTTAGCACTCAAAACATAATTATTCTCCAAGACAAATTAAGCTACCATATTAAGAGGAGTGGGTGCCAGGTAGAATAGCAGAATCATTTATACTAATGTGGTTGCTGGGTTTCCCTTTGCTGATGCACGCCTAGCCCTGTTCTGGATACTTCCCTTCTCTTTGTTGAGCAGGGTCTCCACCAGCAAAGGCCCATTCCAAGGGCCCCAAAGACATTACTCACTTTCATTCCCACCCTCATTTAGTGGAGAGGCTTCTCTCTCTCATGTGTTGATCTGCACAACTAGCTTAGCAAGTTGAGCCTACAACAGAATTCCTAAGCAACAAAAGAGAGAAATGACTTTGTTCACACTATCAAGAAGCATGCTTTGTGGCTACTATTAAGACAGATTGTGCAGCAAATTGGTGAAAGCCACATGGTGTGTCAGGGTGTATGTACAGTAATTAAAAAGTATTGCTTGCACACTTTCAGTATCTGAGAAATCTCCTAGCAGACAATGGCATCAAGGAATAAACTGTGTCATAAAGGATAGATTCTAGCTGCATCTAGGACAAATGTCGCACACATGCCCAGGGGAGTCTAGGAAGGGCTGGTGTTCCTGTTTTCCATGAGGCAGAGACAAGAAAGGAATTTTGTCAAAAACATCCTCTGTGCTCTCATTTCCCATTTTTAATTTGGCTCAGCATTTTAAGCTTCCTCAGATGCCCACCTGGAGAGTCATGGCAGGTTCTCACTCTAGTGCTTCCCAAGTGTGTCCAGAATCTTCATCAATCTCTCTTGCTAATCCTCACTCCCAAAGCTTGAATCACCCATTTCCTCCAAAGTCTCTCATCTAGCTGGCAGTTGCACCACATTTCTACAATCACCAAATGCAGAAGGCTGAGTGAAGACTTCGTTTGCCTTATGAATTTGGTCTTTGGTGTCCTTGGCTTGGGTCTGGGTGGATGAGCTTTGATTAGATTTCAGAACTGAGATTGAGTTCCTATGGACTCCATTGGGAGCCAGAAGAAGAATGAAGTGACAGAGGGACTGCTGATCTTTGACCTTGGCCCACTGATGGCTGTTGTCATCACTGTTGGTGGCTGCTCTGAACAAAAAATGCATTGTCTCTCCATCTATTGTGGCCTGGCCTTCACAGTCTGTCTTTACAGGATGTAACCTTTAATCAGGGATATGTTCTTCGACCTAGGGCAAAAGGTGGGTGAGGAAGGCAGATCAAGCAAGTTAGCAATATTCCAGAGACTCAGGACTTGAGAAGGAAACATCAAGGAACATGACAATCTTAATAGGAATGAGTTAAAAATTAATATTCACTGCAGTTGCAATGTATTAGACACTTACATTTGTTGTTTCACTTAATCCTCTCAACTACCCTGGGAAGTTGGTACTCTCTCACTTTTTAGATTAAAAAATCTGACCTTTCATCCTTTTCTCTTTAACATAGGCAACAAATTAGGTAGAACTATGATTCTATGACTTGATCCCAGGCAGTGAATCCAGAGGGTGGGAATATAACTACTACTTGGCATTACTCTCATGAATCAGGAAGGAAGTTGAAAACTAAAGTGGCTTTAGAAGCTCTCCCAACTCCTCTGGAATCAGGAAGTCAAAAGCATTCTCTGTGAAAAGTTTCTTAGGTTCCCTTCCCACTGTCTAACTAGTCACCATCTTTCAAGGGTCTGGTCAGCACCCACTTCTCCATAACTTCTTCCTTGAGAGATTTTCTGGATTCTCATAACAATTATCTCACCCAAATTAGCTCAGGACTTCCTCAAAGCAAAGATATTGATTAAATTAATTAAAAATCGAGCTTAGAGAGGGTTCATCTAAGATCATATTTCTAGCAAGTACCTGAGCCTGGATTTGAACCCAAGATATCTGACTCATAGTCAGTGTGCTTTATCTCTACATTACATTGTCTTCTCTTATTAAAGGCTGGATGATATACTTTATCAAGTAATCTATACTTATTGCTTTCTTTTCTACATGCATATAGGAAAAGAAAAATTTTATTTTTCTTCAACCATCACAGGCTCTTTGTTCCAATGGATCCCTATAGTGAAAGACAATTAACAAGAGGAAACAAACATATGTTTATTAATATGTATATTTCATATCTCATGGGAGAAACCTAGAAAATCAGTAGTTCTCAAGGAGGTGGAATTGAATTCTAGCTTATATAGCATTGTTGGAAACAAGTGCTCAGCATAGCAAAAAGAAACCCACACTTAGACAGAAAATTTCTCAACAAGGCAACTTTACTTCTGCAGAAGGGTACTGCTTGCACCTGATGCAATCGCAAGAACACACCGAACAAAGGAGGAAGGAGCTTTTAACCCTAATGCAGTTCTTGTTTCTGTGTCCTCTGCCTGTTGGCTGGAATTGGACCACACAATCTAAGCTGATCCCGATTGACTGAGACTTAAACTTTTCCAAGTAAGGTAAACGTATGATTTGCAAAAAGAAGAAGGTGGGGAAGAAAGTGGGTAGGGTTGATTTACAAATTTTACAACTTATGACCAGGAGGTTGAGTCTTTGAAGAGAAACTTAGTTGTCCCAGCAGCATCTTCAACAAAGAACAGTACATTTTAGAGAAGTGACAAGACAAAGGCAAAGAACTTTGAGTCTCTCAAGAGCAGCAAATTGTAAGAAGGCAAAACAATGGCAGATAAAGGCTGGTTAGTGAAATTTATGCATGAAAATTCCTCCAGGACCATCTCTAGACAATCAGGGTCAAAAGTTGCCTTTAGTGGTTAACCTTTGTTCTTGGAGAAAGAGAGGTGGGATGCCTTTTGTCCTTATAAATCTATGTCCTGCTTTAAGACAAATAGAGGGAGAGTAGAGGGCTTTCCTGCATTTGCTTCTCTTAATTGTTTTTAGCTCAGTAATACTTCATATTTGGGGGTGGCACAATCTGGCCTCCCACACTCAAAAGACATGTCCTAGGCTCTCTGAAAGAATCAGAGGTATTAGTCTTGCTCTCAGAGAGCATGCATTCTGGTTTACAATACCTTCTGTCTGTCTTATTTGTGCAAATAAACTATCATCACACTTGAAATTTGGAAGAAACTACAGGGAAAGGGAATATATATAGTAGCTAGCAATGGCTTTGGGTAAAAGTATCTTGTTATGACCTGTTCTCTGACAGTAGTTGTCTTTTCTCCTCAGTTAATTATTTTTTTGTTTTTCTTTTAGATGCTTTGATTTTCAATGCTATAGAAGATCAAATAAAAAGAACGATTTCATGTTCAAAGTGAGAAAATATGTCACATTTTTCTTTGATTAGTGCCTAGGGCAGTGTTTTGTTTTCTTTAAGTCACAAGTTTTCTTTAATTCAAGTCTGATTTTTTCACCACTTTGAAGTGGTGAAAAAATTCAGTATTGGCAACTACTAGAGCCCTTTATCCCTTCAAAGTAACACCCTACATGGGAGGTGATACAGTTTGGATATTTGTCCCCATCTAAATGTCATGTTGAAATGAAATCACCAAAGTTGGAGGTGGGGTCTGGTGGGAAGTGCTTGGATTATGGGGGTAGATACCTCATGAATTGCTTGGGCCATCCCCTGTTGATAAGTGAGCTCTTCCTCTGAGTTTACATGAGATCTGTTCATTTAAAAGTGTGTGGCACCCGCCCCGCCCCCACCACCCCCCCCCCACACACTCCCTCTTTCTTCCTGCTGTTCTTGCCATGTGATGTGTCTGATCCTCCTCTGTCTTCCACCATGATTGGAAGCTTCCTGAGACCTCCCCAGATGCAGATGCTGCTACACTTCCTGTACAGCTTACAGAATAATGAGTCAATAATTAAATCTCTTTTCTTATAAATTACCTAGTCTCAGATATTTGTTTATAGCAGTGAAAGAACAGCCTAATATAGAAAATTAGTGCTGAGGAGTGGGGCATTGCTACAAAGATACCAGAAAATGTGAAAGCATCTTTGGAAGTGGGTAACAGGCAGAGTTTAGATGAGCTTGGAAGGCTCAGAAGGAAGGAAGATGAGGGAATATTTGAAATGTTTTAGAGACTGGTTAAGTGGTTGTGAGCAAAATGCTGATAGTGACAGTGAAGGCCAGGCTACCAAGGTCTCAGATGAAAATGAGGAACTTATTGGAAACTGCAGCAAAAGTCATGCATGTCATGCCTTATCAAAAAATTTAGTTGTGTTGTGCTTCTACTCTAGGGATCTGTGGAAATTTGAACTTCATAGTGATGATTTAGGGTATCTGGCAGAATATATTTCTAAGCAGCAAAGAATTCATGAGGTAGCCTGGCTGCTTCTAACAACCTACATTCTCAGATGCAGGAGCAAAGAAATAACTTAAGTTGGCACTTCTGTTTAAAAGGGAAGCAGATTAAAAAGTTTGGAAAATTTGCAGCCTGGCCATGTGGCAGGGACAGAAAAAAATAGCTTTTATGGCGGGAGTAGGAGAAGAATTCAAATAGGCTGTGGAACAACCACTTGCTAGAGAATTTGCATAACTAAACATGAGCCAAGTGCTAATATCCAAGACCATGGAGAAAAGGCCTCGAAGTCATTGCAGAGACCTTCAAAGTGGCCCCTCCCACCACAGGCCCAGAGGCCTAGCAAGGAAGAATGGTTTCATGGGCCAGGTCCATGACTCCACTACCAGGTACAGCCTCCAGATACTGCTTCCCACATCCCAGCCACACTAACTCCAGCCAGTACTCAAAGGGGCTCAGGTACAGCTCAAGCTGCCACTTTGAAGAATGCAAGCCATAAGCCTTGTCTACTTCCATGCAGTGTTAAGCCTGTGGGTGCACAGAGTGCCAGAGTTAAAGATACTTGGGAGCCTCTGCCTAGATTTCAGAGGATACGTGAGAAAGTTGGGTTGCCTAGGCAGAAAGTTGATGCAGGGGCAGAGCCCTCACAGAGAATCTGTACTGGGAGATTGTAGAGGGGAAATGTGGGGTTAGAACTCCTCCAAAAAGTCCCCACCAGGGCACTGCCTAGTGGAGCTGTGAGAAGGGGGCCACTGTCTTCCAGACCCAAGAATGATAGATCCACCTGCAGCCTACACCTTGTGCCTGGAAAAGCTGCAGGCACTCAATGCCAGCCCATGAGAACAGCTGTGGTGGCTGAACTCTGCAAAGCCACAGGGATGGAACTGCCTAAGGCCTTGGGAGTCTACCCCTTGCTCCAGTGTGCCTTGTATGTGGGACATGGTGTCAGAAGAGATTATTATGGAGCTTTAAGGTTTAATGAATGCCCTGCTGGGTTTTGAATTTGCATGGGGCCTATAGTCCCTTTCTTTTGGCTCATGTCTCTCTTTTGAAACGGGAATGTTTATCCAATGCCTATACCCCCATTTTGTCTTGGAAGTAAATAACTTGTTTTTGATTTTACAAGCTCATAAGTGGAAGAGACTTGCCTCGTCTCAGGTGAGACTTTGGACTTTTGAGTTAATGCTGGAATGAAGTAAGACTTTGGGGGATTATTGGGAAGGCATGATTGTATTTTACAATATGAGAAGGACATGAAATTTGCAGGTGCACAAGGGTGGAATGATATAGTTTGGATATTTATCCCCACCCAAATCCCATGTTGAAATGTTATCCTCAATGTTGGTGGTGGGGCCAGGTGGGAGGTGTTTTGGTTATGGGGGCAGATTCCTCATGAGTGGCTTGGACTATACCCTTGTGATAAGTGAGCTCTCATTCTGAGTTCACATGATTATCTGTTCATTTAAAAAGTGCGGCATCTTCCCCTGGCTCTCCTGTTCTTGCCATGTGATGTGCCTGCTTCCTCTTTGCTTTCCACCATGACTAGATGCTTCCTGAGGTGTCTCCAGAAGCAGATGCTGCTATGCTTCCTGTACAGCCTGCAGAACTGTGAGCCTATTAAATCTTTTTTATATACAAATTACCCAGTCTCAGGTACTTATAGCAGTGCAAGAATGACCTAATACAGAAGACTTCCATGATATGGAAAATAGCAGAAGAATAGGAGGAAAAGGGATTGAGGAACTTCTGGCTTCTTACATAAAGCCAGTATAAACCTTGTAGAATAATACCTCCAGCATGTAAACTAGAAAAATAAATAAAAGTCAACTCTGAAAGAAAATGTTATAGGAATATATGCATTTCTAGGTCTTGGCTCTGGTTACAAGTGAGAGAAATGTCTCTCCTATGAATCTATAACCATAAGCCCACACTCTATCAGATTTGGGCCTGAAACAACACAAGGTTAATAAATAATTTAAAGTGGTCTCAGGTAACAATAACCAAAGATGTCTGGGAAAAGCAATGGAAATATTATTTGGAGGATTAGACTTCAAAATCAGGCTTTAGAGAATTACCATGGATAATAGTTCTAAGGAACATGAGCAAACAATAAAAGATGACTAAATGCATGAGTAAACAAGCCATTATTATTAAAAGTCAGTAGAAACAACAAACTATGGAATCTGAACTGCCAAAACTACAGATGTTGGAGTTATCTGATACAGAATATAAAATGATATCATTTAATATGTTTAAAAAAATAAAAGAGAGTATTGTAATTCTGAAGAATGCAAAGAGATGGAAATGGTGAGAGAAATTGAAAAGATATGGAAGACAGATTGTGAGGGTTCAATAAATGTCTACTGGAGTTCCAGAATTGCTAATAGAGAGGATTGGAGACAGCTAATATTCAATAAAATAATAGCTGATATTATTTTTCTTGAATTTATGAAAGATACCAATAACCAAATTCAGAAAGTCAAGTGGACTTTGTATTGAAACTTCAGAATGCCAAAGACAAAGTGAATACCTTAAAACTATCTAGAAAGAAAAGACAACTTAATTACAAAGACACAACCACTAAAATGACAACACAGTTCTTAGAAGTGACAGCAGAAATCAGAAGACAGAAAATCAGTATTACCAAAGTGCTGAAAGACAACCACGTTATTCTAGAATTCTATAACTTCTAAAATCGTATGTCAAAAATGAAAGTTAAGTACGAACATTTTCAGGTAAATAAAAGCAGTGCGTGCCACCCAATAGATGCTCTGTCACTAATATAGACTCTTACAGGACTTGTGAGAGAATAAAAATAATCCTGAAAGGAAAGTTTATGATGTTAGAAGTAATTGTTAGCAAAGAAAAGATACAAATATGGGAAAATTAAAATAAACATTGATGTATAAAGTAATAATAATGTTTAATATGTCAGGCAAAACAAAATAAAGATAAAATGAAAACCCTGGAAAGTAGCACTTAAGCCAGGAGGGAAATGAATGGAGTTAATATAGTGATCTAAGTTCTCTCAAAATTATCCAAAAAGGGGAAATACATTGATTTTTTAAAAATTATTTTGAAACATACAGAAAAGTTGTAAGGACACCATAAGTAACTTTTTTCCCTGTACCGTTTGAAAGTAAGTTGTAGACTAAAAGCCCTATGACCCACGAATACTTAAGTGTGTGATTCCTACAAACAAGAATATAAATGAACATCAATACATTACTATATTTAATCCTTATACCTATTCAAATTTTGCCAATTGCCCTAATAATATTCTTTGTAGCAAAAGGATTCTGCTCACAATCATATGCTGTGTTTAGTTGTCACATCTCTTTAAGTTAATATATTTTTTTCTCCCTGATTTTCATGGCTTTGACACTTGAAAATTATAGGCTGGTTATTTTGTAGAATGTCCCTCATTTGGATTTATCTGATGTTGTCTCATGATTTAAGTTAATGCATGTTTGGTAGAAATAGCATGGACACAATACTGTGTTCTCATTGCATCCTGTTAAGTGACTGTTAAGTGGCTGTCCCTTTCTGAAGATGCTAAATCTGACCACTTGGTTGAGGTGATATCTGCCTGGCTTTTCCACCCACTATGGAAAAGCTTTTCTTTTTTTTTCCTTGGTAGTTAATTAGTACTTGATAGAAGGTATAATGAAACCATGAAAATAGCTCATTCTTCATCAAATTTTCATGCATGTATGTACAGAAGGTTCCTGACTCAATAATTTTCAACTTTACGATGGTGGGAAAACAATGTACATTTAATAGATACTATATTTCAAGTACCCATATAACCATTCTGTTTTTCATCTTCAGTATAGTATTCAATAAATTATGTGAGGTAGCCAATACTTTATTATAAAATAGGCTGTATGTTGGGTGATGTTGCCCAATTGTAGGCCAATATAAGTGTACTGAGCACGTTTAAGGTAGGCTAGGCTAAGATATGGTGTTCAGGAGATTGGGTGCATTAAATGAGTTTTCAACTTAACGGTATTTTTAATTTACGGTGGGATTATTGGGGTGTAGCCCTATCATAAGTTGAGGAGCATCTGTATTTCATTTTGACTCATGTCTTTTTATTTTAATAAATGGGTTATAATCCATTATTCTCCTTATTTAATTTGATTCTCAAATTGTCCTTGGTTTTATCAATGAGAGTTCCATCAGGTGCACTTCTGTGTTATTTTGAATGTCCACAGCATTCTTTGAATAACTCCTTATTTTAAGGAGTTATTCAAAGGCATGAAAAAGATGTCACCTTGTTCCTTCCTTGTAGCCACCATGGAAAGATCTCCCTCACCCTGCTGTGGCTCCTTCCCCTTATGCAGAACCACCAACCTGATCAGAAGCTCCCCATCACCACTTGGACTTCAGCGTCCCCACAGGCTGCCTTCCCACATGAGCATTCTCCTAACCCCTCTTGAGCTTCCATACCCTGAACAAGAAGCCTGCCTTTAGCACTGAACCTTTCCCAACCTCCACACGGATACCTCCTTGCTCTGCTTAGGTCACTTTCTGGAGAGTACACACAATCTCCCCCACTCAAGCTCTGATACTCCTCATCACATTGCCCTTCCATGAGTTGCTTCACTCATTCTGAACAGGCTCCAACATCATGCCTGGGCAACCTCCTGCATAGACAACCTCCTACCCAAACACAGCTCTAACACTCCATGCCAAGTGGGGCTGCCCTGCTCACTCCGTGTAGATACCTTCTTCACCCCAGTTGTGCTCTGCCACCTTCACTCTGGTGGGGATTCCAAGCTTCCTCGGCCCACTTAATGGATTTAGGAGTAAATTGTTCGGGAAGGGAAAGGAATGAAGGGAAAAGGAAGGCAAGGAAAAAAGGGGAGAAGCAGGGAGAGAAGAGGAGGAAAGAAGAGAGAAGTGGAGGGAAAAATGGGAAAATAAGTAGAAAAGGTAGAGCTTTATTTTTAAAGCTTGTTAAACTAAAATGCATGTTGAAAATTTGAGGTTAATCCTTAAAAGGATAGAGATCAAAGCTAGTAGAAAAAAATGGAATAAGAAGGAAAAATCTAAATGCAAAAGAAGGCAAGAAAAGAACAAAACAAGAAACAAACAAAAAGAGACAAATAGAAAGTGCTAAATATGTTAGTAGAATTTAATCTAAGTATGTTAGTAATCAAAATCATTGAAAAAGATCCAAATTGTCTAATTCAAAGATAAAGATAATTAGACTGGACATAAAAACAGACTTCCACTTATATGCAGTTCATAGGCCAGACCTGAAACATCAGGATACAGAAAGTTTGAAAAGGTCCTGGATGCTGCAGTGAGCCAAGATTGTGCCACTGCACTCCAACCTGGGCAACACAGCGAGATTCCATCTCAAAAAAATTAATAAATAAAAAATAAAAAGCTCTTGTGTTCCTCCCAGCAATAAATGAGGGTTCCTGTTGCTCCACATTCTTGTCAGCATTTGGTGTTGTCAATATTCTAGATTTTGGCCATTCCAATAAATGTGTAGGGGAATTGCACTGTTATTTTCATTCTCAATTTCCTAATCCCATATGATGTTGAACATCTTTTCATATGCTTCTTGGCTACCTGTGTATCTTCTTTCATGAGGTATCTCTTCAGGCCTTTTGCCCATTTATAACATCAAGTCATTCATTATCTTTTGATTTTGTGGGTTCTTTGTAGATTTTTTGGATAACAGTTCTTTATCAGATGTGCCTTTTTGCAAATATTTTCTCCCAGGCTGTCATCTAATTAATTGTGACATTTTCTTTTGCAGAGTGGAAGCTTTTAATTTTAATAAAGCACAGCTTAGTTTTTTTTTCATGGATCATGACTTTGGTCTTATATCCAAAAAATTATTGCCATATCCAAGGTCATCTAGATTTTTTGTTAGGTTATCCTCTATAAGTTCTATGGTTTTTAGTTTTACATTTAGATCTATGACCTATTTTGAGTTAATTTTTGTGAATGGTGTAAAGTCTGTGTCTGGATTTTTTTTTTTTTTTTTTTTTTTTTGCATATGGAAATCCAGTTGTTGTGGCACCATTTGTTGAAAAGGCTATCTTTGCTTTATTGTATTATCTTTGCTCCTCGTCAAAAATCAGTTGACTGTATTTATGTGGGTCTATTTCTGGGCTCTCTATTCTGTTCTATTGATCTATCTGTTTATTCTTTTGCTAATATTACATTGTCTTGATTACTGTAGCTTTATATCAAATATTGAAGGCAGGTAATGTCAGTTCTCTAACTTTGTTCTTCAATATTGAATTGACTATTCTGTCCCTTTGTCCATAAACTTTAGACACTCAATTTGTTAATATCCACAAAATAACTTGCTGAGATATATAAATAAGATGTACAGATAAACTTGAGAAGAACTGAATCTTTGCACTATTGAGTCTTCCTATCCATGAAGACAAACTATCTTTCCATTCCTTTCATTCTTCTTTTATTTCTTTCATCAGAGTTTTGTAGTTTTCCTCATATAGATCTTGTCCATATTTTGTTAGATGTTACTAAAATATTTCATTTTGGGTGGTGCTAATATAAATGGTCATGTGATTTAATTTCAAATTTTCTTATTCATTTCTGGCATATAGGAAAACAGTTAATTTTATATATTAACTTTGTATGCTGCATTTATAGTTCTACAAAATGATATAATCACTTAGTTCTATACTTTTTAAAAATCAGTTCTTTCAGATTTTCTACATAGGCTATCATATCATCTGTGAACACAGGAAGTTTTATTTCTTCTTTCCAAATCTGTATACTTTTTATTTCATTTTCTTGTCTTATTACATTACCTGGGTCTTCTAGTAAAATGGTGAAAAGTAGTGATGAGAAGGGACATCATTGCTTTGTTCCTGATCATAGCAGAAAAGTTCTGAGGTTTACACCATTATATGAGTTTAGCTGTAAATTTTTGTAGTTGGTCTTCATCAAATGTAGGCAGTTCCCATCTATTTCTAGTTTGCTGATCAAGTTTTTATTATGAGTGGGTGTTGGGTTTTGTCAAATAATTTTCTGTATCCATTGATAAGACCGTGTGATTTTTCTTCTTTAGACTGTTGATATGATGTACTACATTAATAGAATTTTGAACGTTGAACCAGTCTTGCATACTTGGGATAAATTCCACTTCGTTGTGGTGTATAAATGCTTTTATACATTATTATAGTTGATTTGCTAATATTTTGTGAGGAATTTTACATCTATGTTTATGAGAGATATTGGTCTATGGTTTTCTTTCCTTGTAATATCTTTGTCTGGTTTCGGAATTAGGGTCACACTGGCCTCGTAGAGTATTAAGGAGTATTCCCTTTGTTTTTATCTTCTGAAATAGGTTGTAAAGAATTGGTATAATTTCTTCCTTAAATATTTGGTAGAATTTACCAGTGAACCCATCTAGGACTGGTGCTTTCTGTTTTGGAAAGTTATTAATGTTTGATTTAATTTCTTTAACAGATGTAGACCTATTCAGATTACTTATATATTTTTGTGTTTGTTTTGGTAGATCGTGTTTTTTAAGCAATTGGTTCATTTCGTCTAGGCTATCAAGTTTATGAGCACAACACCATTTTAATAATAAAAATAATTTGAAACAACCCATATATCCATAATCCTTAAAATAGATAGATGAATTGTGGTTTAGTCATCTGATGAGATATTATCCAGCAATAAAAATATATGACCCACACTTGTGTTCCTCAATCTTTTTTTTTATATCATACCCCTATGAAATCTTTTTAGGTATTTTTCCTGAACAACCCTGGGTGAAATTTTAATGTCACAGACAAACTGTATATTTATAGATCATATATACAACTTTGCTGTATGCATTAAGACTAAGATATAGATCATATATATAACTCGGCTGTACACATTATGAACCAAATTTTACCCCTCGAGGGTGATATCACTCCCATTAAGAAAGCATGGTTCAATCATCAATATAGATGAATCCTAATATCACATTATTATGTTCCAAATAGGCAACTCAAAACACTATGTTGTTTACGAACACAAATATATGTGGTAAAATTAGAAAGAAAAGCGAGGTTAGAATAAACATAAAAATTCTTCAGTAGTTTCCTCTTCAGAGCAAGTAGGCAGAGGGATGGCTGAGTCACGCAGGAATTTTAAGTTATTGGCAATAACTTAAGCTGCTTGGTTGGTACATAGGTGTTTTAAAATTATTAATATTTAAAATGTACATATATTCCATATGCATTCTTTTGCATATATTCTACATGTTACCAAATAAATGCAACACAAAGTGATAAGTGCAACTGCACAGGTGGATTTAAGTAGATGACAAAAAGAAGAACATGATCCACTGCCCGCAAGATTCAGACAGGTCTTCAGAGAAGAGGCTATGAGTGGATATGTTTCTAAAAGTTTCATGGGAATTTACAGGTGGGGGCAGAAAAAAAATTTTGTGTAGAGGGTTTAGATGCATAAAATAGTTTGGGTTTTGGAGGGATTGTAAAGAATTCAATATACTTTGGAGCATGGAAAGTAGGGGAAAATGTGAGCTATTGATGCTTGGTAAATGTAGAAAGATTAAAACTACAAACAGAGGGACATCATTTCTGTAGGTTTCTTCATGATAGGTTTCATCTCATGCCTAAAGCAAAATTAAGTGGTCTGAACTTTTCTTGTAAATAAAACTACCAGCCCCACCTCAGAGTTTAGAGTTCTAATCCTTGGCTAAACAAGCTGTGAGTTCTATACTGCCGTCTGTATCCACTCAGCCTTCTTCCCATTTGGCTTTGCAAACTGTTCTTTTTCAAAGTTCAAGATTTTTAATCCTTTTGGGCAAGGCTTCACTAATTAAAGCCTAAACAATCTTAAAAGCAAATGAGCTTTTGGGAGCCTGGGCACCATT
This sequence comes from Piliocolobus tephrosceles, assembly GCF_002776525.5. Taxonomy (NCBI): domain Eukaryota; kingdom Metazoa; phylum Chordata; class Mammalia; order Primates; family Cercopithecidae; genus Piliocolobus; species Piliocolobus tephrosceles. Next base: position 33,563,881 of record NC_045446.1, read on the forward strand.
CCATAGCTCTGGATCCATTGTTTTTATTTCTTAATACTCAAAAAGACTTCTTTGTTTAATTCTGAGCTTCCATAAGCACCCTTTTCTCACTTTGAGTCTCTTTCCTCCCTTTTGGCTCTACTTTAGCTCACCACAATTGGTCTAACAAAATCCTACCTAAAAGAAGCTCATCTTTTTCAGGTCACATGATCTGATTCTCTTTGTAAATGCTTACTACATATGCCAATCCCTCAGCTCAGTCACCACTTGTAGTTGCTTCACATGTGTCATTTCCAAGACAGAAAATACAGATGCAAAGTGTGTAAGTGCAAAGAGTAATCCATTCCTGATCAGAGAAAATGGAATTTGGGAGGTAACTCTTGATGTACTGGTTGGGGGCATTTCAAAGAAGTCATAATTCATGTGCCTTTTCTCCCTTCAGCTTCCATTCTGGGAAACAAAAACAGCATTAGAGAAAGGAGGAGGCAGATTCTACATAGCCAAACCTGATAATGAATCATCAGTAAAATATAAGTTTTTGACACTTCTTTAGTGGATTACTAGCAGAGAGAGAGAGAAAGAGAGAAAGAGAGAGAAAGAGAGAGAGAGAGAGAGAGATCAGAGACAAAACAGATCTGGGGACTGCCCGATCTCTCTAAGGGCAAAATGCATTGCATTTTGATCATGCCGGTCTCATTTTCCTCTCTGACAAACCTTAACTTTTTAACCTTTGGTGGATACTATTTTCATTAAAAGGTTTTTCCATTGCTGTGAGTTAAAAGTAATTTCAATGCTTGTCCTTAGAAAATCAATAAGAAAAAAAAAGTAGCTACCATGTAGATCTATATCCCTTTAAAAACATAAGTAGAGCATGTGTTATACAAATTAACAGAGTTCAAAACATGCAACAGTTTTGTCTCATTTCTGCCCATAATCAGATAAAATCAAAGCCTCCCTGATGAATTTGCTCAACCATTTTCTCTTTTTAGATCTAGGTATTAGTTGTATCTTTGAAAGTGATTGATAGTCCTCTACATAACAAAATGATCTCTTCCCTCCTCACTCAGAACATTCTCAGTTAAATTTATTCCGATGCCTAGGAGGCTTTTAAGGTGTTTTCACCTTCTTCCCACACTTGGGGAAGCAGCTAACACAAGTGGGACATACTACCTGGGTATACTAGTCACTCATCAGCACAGGTCAAGGATAAGGTTCATGTCCGAACTGACATAGAATGACAAGACTTAGTCACTTGGATATCCTATTTGAATCTTGAAAATAAACAGTGTCACCCAAAGATCAGCTGAAGCTGGATCACTTTGTTTTAATGTTTAAGTAAAAATGGTTCAAGTCCCCACCGAGCAGATTAGTGGAAAAACCAGCAACAAGCAACCTCCTCCCTGAGCCTCCCAATATCCCTAGAGATTCTCCAGGGCTTATAGTCTTTTTAGTCACTTTTGTTCTTACTACCTGTTTCCTTTGAATCCTTGCTTTCACAAGGATCTCCTCTCTGGCAGCTGTGTCTTTCTTTCAGTATAACATAGAAGTTAACAGCACAGAATCTGGAGTTAGTTGCAGCTGAGTAACTCTGCCTCAGTTTCCTCATCTGTAAAAATGGGCTAATAGAGGTCAGGCGCGGCGACTCACGCCTGTAATCCCAGCACTTTTGGAGGCCGAGGCAGGCAGATCACGGGGTCAGGAGATTGAGACCATCCTGGCTAACACGGTGAAACCCAGTCTCTACTAAAAATACAAAAAATTAGCCAGGCGTGGTGGCGGGCGCCTGTAGTCCCAGCTACTTGGGAGGCTGAGGCAGGAGAATGGCGTGAACCCGGGAGGCAGAGCTTGCAGTGAGCTGAGATGGTGCCACTGCATTCCAGCCTGTGTGACAGAGGGTAACACTGTCACAAGAAAAAAAAAAAGGGCTAATAGAACATGGTTGTTTTTGACATTAAATGAGCATAAAGCACTTGGAAAACAACTGCCACAGCGAAAAAGCTTTGTAAGCATTAACTATCCCCCTGTCTCACCTCTGCCCAAAGGTACACAGCCCTTTTATCTCTGCTTTCCTGAAGCAGCCTTTGTAGGTAGAAGGATTGTACTCAAGGCTCAGCCGCAATAGAGGTGAGTACATGCAGCCTGATTTGTCAATAATTGCAATGTCTCCTCCAGTCCTGCAAAGCACAAGATCACTCACTGACCATTTCCTCTTCCAGTCCCTCCAGGTGCTCACCAAGGTGCTTGAGCTCTTCCCCTTTAATGTCCTCTTATCCCTTCCTCCTCCCTCCTTCTCAGCCCCCTCATTCCCTCCGCTCAGACCCTCCAAATCCTCCTACTGTTTTGAAGAACAATTCAACATCACTATTTGTCCAGATGCATCATTTGGGCCAAACCTTTGGAAACCTCAGCATTAGACTCCAAGAGGACTTTCCAGGCATTTTTCAAAATACAGAGCCATGTCAAGAAAGAAGTTTCCACTCCCTGAGGGCAGAAACAGCTGCCAACAGTTGCGATTTTAAAAAACACATTTTCTCTGAGTCATACTCAATAATGACAATAATAACTAATGCTTAGAATGTGCTTTGCAACCACCACTACTGCCTCACATCTATTATTATTGCAGTCCTTTGAAGAAGTACTTAAAACTTCCTGCGTCTCTGTTTTCTCATCTGAAAAATGGAGAACATATAATAGCAACTACCTCATAGAATGCATAAAATCATTAAGACACTGCCTGGCATTTGGCAAATGCTTAACTACTTTGTTATCTTCTCCATTTGACAGCTAATGGAATGGAAGCTGGGCAGTGTTGAGTCCCTTGATCACAGTTACTGAGAGAAAAAGTGGGCTGGCCGAGATTTCATCCCAGGCTGCTGCTACAAAGCTCATCATCTGCCTCCCTCGAATCAAGCACTACACCCAATAATAGGGACTAAACCCACATCTGTAGCTTCCGAGTCGAGAGATCTGAATAGAGAAATCAGCAGTTAAAATAAAATTAAAATAGCTCTGAACATTTAAGAATGAGGGAATTTCACATGAAACACTAGATATAAGACTTCTTGTGTAAAAACTGAAGTATTTAACCTACATTAGTTGACATAAACCACCAGTTAGAGCTGAGCGGCTGCTGCTTTTTCAGAATGTGGCCTCCTGGTATACCAAAGTCTCCAGCTTGCTTTGCTTTGTTATTTTACCAACCCGGACCCTGCTAACATTTGCATTTGTACCCCTTGCTGTTACTATGGCTAATCTAAGTATATAGCCTACATTTATATGAGTTAAGTTTAGTGATTAACAAATTATCCCTTCCTATGTATGATTTAGTGGAAACTTCAGGAGACCGTAGTGAGCTGACTTTGTGGCACCACAGCAACAAAAGGCACACGATTCTTTCCCACACAGAAGCTTTCACAGCTCCTTCAGAATGGCCTCTCTCCTTGCCCTGGCCACTGTCAAGTGAACTGAATGGAAAGACCCTTCCAAAACTGCTCAGGTCCCTTGCTCTGAAAACTCTGCTGTGGAGGTTCTGAGACTTCTCTGAGCATGTCCACAGCACAGGTCTGGACACAGCTAAAGAGTCTGTGGTCGTACTCATGACGGGTCTGCTTAAGACATTTTCCAGAGTGCATTTCCTTGACTCATTGCTGCAGGATGCTAACCAGCCTCCCTACCACCAATTCCCATGGCTTCAATTCATCTTGGATCCAACTGACAGGATAATCTGCCTCAAACATCTATCTTATTATAACCCTCACATGCTCCAAACCCTACAGAAACTCCCTATTGCTGCCTGCATCCAATCTACCTTTTTTAGTCTAGCATTCAAGGCCATCATCAATTATTCTATCCCTGGTGGAACATCTCCGGCCTTATCTTGAACCTTTCTAAGACATGTCCCCTCTGCTCCAGATAAAACAGCTGGGGGACTGTCTGCATTTCCTGGCTTCCATTCATGGTTCACCTTCCAGAAACCATCCCTGGGTTTCCTCCTCATCTAATCACATCTTTTTTTTTTTCTCTATTCCCTTATTATGTATATATTTTATATCATTTCCCTGAAATTAGCTCAATTTTATGCTTTATCCAAGCACAAAGATATTAATACATCCCTCCTCTGTCTTGTGCTTGTAACAGGCATGACTGGTCAATCATGGTGCATTCTCCTGCTGAGCTGTTCACAGTTTCTAAATATTTCTCAGTGTTAAACTCCAGGAAATGACCACTTGTCAATTAGAGTTGGATATGGCACATGACCTATTTACCATCCGTGCCCTACCTTGAAGCATCATCACAATTCAAAACTGCGGAAGTGGCAAGGCTCAGCGGGAGGACAAAGGCAAGGACAAGGGCTTCTTCATTTATTTTTCCTCACTTTCTCTCTGAAGTTCAAGTCTCTCTATGTGAAATGTGTAGGTCACGGTCAATGGAATCATATACTCCTTAAGATTGGTGACTGCTCCCCATCAATTCATCTCCAAAGCTGCCTGGACTCTTCTCACAGTGTCCAAGTGGCTATAGTAGATCCAGTCCCTTCTATGTTAAATTAAATGGGAAGGAGCAATATTCTTTTCCCAGAAGCCAGAGAAAATGTCATTGCGTCTCATTGGATTCAAGTGAGTTACATGATCCTTGTTGCTCCAATCCCTTTGCATGTGTGTGTGTATGTGGTGGAGGGGGGCACAAAGTGTTACAATTGGTCAGCACCGAGAATCATCCTCTACCCTTAAACCTGGAGTGATCATGCAAAGAAAAGTTGAGGGTGCCAGAAGACTTGAAGGCTGTTGGGTATGAATTATCTTAAAAATTACATATTCATGTCTACCAGGTACAAGGCATCAGTCTAGGTTCTGGGGATATAGCAGTGAACAAAATGAAGTTTCAATCCCCTGGAATTTATTCTGTAGTTGGGGGGATACAGAAAATAAACAAATACATGTGTCTATAATAAGTCTGGTGGAGATAATTGTCACATAAAAGTATAAAGTAGGATGAGCAACATAGGGCTATGATGCAGAGGGAGGTGTGATCACTACTATTTTATGTAGAGTGATTGGAGATGCTGCCTCTGGCAATGAGCTAAAGCAGTTGAGGAAGCAAACCAGACAGAGATACCTGGGGGAAGAGGAATAGCATTCCACATAGAGGGAATAGCAGGAGCAAAGTCCTGAGGTGGGAGTATGGTTGCTGAACTAGAGGACCATGAGGAGGGCCAGTGTGGCTGGAGCAGAGTGAGTGAGGGGAAGAGGGCAGGTGATGAGATCAGGGGTTAACTGGTGGGAGGTGGGACAGGGAACTGATATTGGAGGATCTTTGAGGCCCTTGTGGTGACTTTGGCTTCTACTGTGAATGAGATGGAAAACTACCGGAAGGTGATGAGCAGATGGTGATACAACCTCACTGTATCTTGAAATAATCATTTTCATTTCTCTCTGCAACCAGGGTCGGGGTAGAGGGGGTGGGATGGGAGTGGGATGACTAGCTAGGAGTCTACTACATTTTTTAGGCAGAAAATTGTGGTGATTTGTAGCAGGATGATAGTGATGGAAATGGTGAGAAGTGGTTGGACTTGAAACATGTTCTGCAGGTAGAACAGATGAGATGTCCTGATATTGGACGTGGGGTGTGGAAAGAGAGGAGGCAAGGATGACTCCAGGGTTTTGGGCCTGAACAAATGGAAGGAGAGTGCTGCCACAGAGAAGACTGAAGGAAAGCAAGATTTAGGATGGAATGGTTTTGAATATTTTAGATGCTGAGAAGGGATATCAAATCAATAATTAATATATAACCCTGAAGTTTAAGAGACAGAGGGATGGGTTGAAGATTTAAGCTTGGGAGTCGTCAGCATCAAGACAGTATTTAGCCATGAAAAGAAATGAAGAAACCAAAGGGGATTGTACAGATAGAAGAGAAAAGCCAAACCAGATGTGAGCCCTGCAGCCCTCTCCAGTAAGTATCTGGGGCAAAGATGTCCCTTTTACAGTGGCCCTGAGTGCTAACAGCTCCCCTTCCAGGGATTGCACAGTGAAAATAATTTTCCCTTTGGTTTGACTTTTTGCTGAACTCCAATTTTTGTCTTTGAATAAGACTTTTCTGTTTCATTTTAAACTTTGCAAATGTTTTCCATGCATAGCCCCCTAAATATTGACACATCAGGAAGGTCAGCCTAAATGGAACTGCCAAAGCAAATGCTGGGATAGCCAAGAGCAGAACTCTGGTTTATCTTGGAAGGCAGGACCACCATGCCTTGGCTTTCAAGGCCAGAATGGCCTGCACAAGGGCAGAGAAAGATATTGGCACAGGGCGGATGATGCCACAGCCAAGTCCTGTCACTGCATGGGCACTTGGATAGGGCATGAGAAGTTCAGCCAGGTCAGGGGTCCTATGCTGGGACCCCCAAACTCTGGGTCAGCATCCCAGTGACTGGTGCTCAGGCAAGCTGCAGGGCTCCTCTCTCCCTATTGGCCAGTTCGATTAATCTGGTGGCTAATCAGGCCCCTTTGAAGAGGAGAGGGGGGGCGGATGAAAGAGTGGCACACCTGTTTTCACTTGACTCCAATCCTGAAATAATTCTGTGGCTCCTACAAGATTTGAAACAAATTAAATTTGAAAGGGCAGAGAGGGCAGCTTTGAATGGTTGGCTCTGTGGAAAAATGCTGGTTTTCGCTCCAGGAGATGGCTTAACTGAGAGACTGTATTCCTGGCCTCGGTGGCTGGGGTGGCTGTCAGTGCATGACCGTGACTCGGGCCTTGTGGGGTGGGTTCTTTTGCCTTGTTATCTCTGGCATCAAGCTCTTGCTTTCTGGACTTTGATAATGTCAGTGGAAGGTTATAATGGTAACAACATGAAAGGCCGTTGTCAAGAGGAGAAGGCATGCAACCCTATTTGGGGAATCTGTGTTTTAAGTAAAGATACACTCTGCAGTGACAGACACAATTCTGTTAGCCCAACACATGGAAGATTATTATTGGACAGGACCCTTTAGAATAATTAGGCTCATGCTTCCTTTCAACAAATGAAAAGACTAAAGCCTGATGGAGCTTCTGTTAGAGGCAAAGCTGGAATAACTAAGGCAGGGGTTCCGGGCTGGAGCTCTCCTACGCTTATCTTCCGAGTGGTCTCCAGGATGAATAAAAAGAAGTGTTGTCAGAAGAGTCCCAGGCCTCCATCTGCCTTCATAAGAATCTGAATCTTACCCAGGATTTGGGGAGTGAGGAGGCAGGAGTGGAACAGGAGGCAATTCTTCCCATCTGGACCAAAGCCCCGGGAGTTGCAATGATGAAAAAGAGATTTCTCCCCAGACTCAGAGCAGTAGCAGATCCTTTCCTTCTTCCACTGCTCGCCTTTTACCCACAAACCCTTATGGAGCATCCCCCAGGTGCCAGGCAGTGGGCTGCTGAGATGGAAACTGGCAAGTGGGCCTCTCTCGGACTTACAGGCTTGCCACTTTGATCTTTCTTATAGACGCAGCCAGATGTGATCAGTGTGGCAACCTGCCTCCTTCATCTGTTGCCAACTAGGGGTTTGACAGAGAAGTTGAGAGCTATGAGGTCACTGCCTTTTATGGTATCCGTCATTAATACCTTCTTGGCAACAGTCAGAATTTTCTTGTCTGAGACCTAGGGCAGCTGATTAAGCACTCCTGCCAGCTCAGGGTCTGGTCCTGACTGATTTTAAGGCCTCTCTTCATCCCCTCCACAGAAAGAGAAGCTAGAAGGCCCAATTGCAAGGCCACTTTGACCTTTGCTTCGGGATCCTTACAGACTGAGACATTTCAATCAGTCCAAAACACAGAGACCTCTCTAATGAGGACTTGTCAAGACCTTCTGTTTGATAAGGGGCGGATTCTGTCGCTGTGTCAATTTTCCTTCCCACTGATGTTCCTGTGGCCTTTGATAGCACAGATCACACACACTTAGGTGTGTCTTTCATGCTTCTGAGCCTCACAGACCAAGGTCTGCCAAGCCATCATTAATATGCACCTCAGTGCAGCTGGTGGGGAAACTGATAGAAATAAAGGAGCCGAGGTTCCCTTTTATGTGAGCTCAGGAAACCCACCGTATACAAATGTTAAAATGGAGATTGTTCTTCAGAGCAAAAGAGACCTATAGAACAAATTGTAGTCACTTGTGTTGGTGGCTTTACAAAATTGGGACTATATACTGCCTTCTTTCTTTAATGTTTATTAAGCCTTAAACATCACCCAGTCCTGTACCTTTTCTTCTAATTAGGCACAGTAGTGGTGGGAGTTTTTTTGGTTGCAAACAATAGAAGCCAAATCTGGAAAACTTCAGTAAAAGGATAATCTACTGGAGGCTCGAAACTAGGTTTAGAAATAGGACAGAAACCAGTGCTGTTCTGGGTGCAGGCAGAACTAACAATTTAGCCAGCTATGCTAAGTACTTTCTCTGGAATACACGCCCTCCACCCATTTTCCCATTCTTTAATTTTCATATAAGGTAAGATAGGCTGTTTGGCTTAGTTTGGGTGATGTGGTTTTTCCTTGGGTAGCAAAGACAGATAGGTACAATGGGAGGGGTGACTTTTCAAAAGACACTAGTGCTGTCGTTCACTAGAGAGACCGGTTGCCAGACAACGAAATAAGTCTATACCTAGGCTACAGTCAGCAATGCTTAGTCAGTCTATTTCCTTCTGAAATCTGTACCTTTATATCTAGTCTCATTGCCTTTGTCATGATGATATCTACCTCAATAGAGCTGGTATAAGGAGTAAAAGAAATAGGGTATGAAATTTCTTAGCATAATGCCTAGCATTTAGCTGAAGGATATTATTAATTGCATTTGAATTTGATAGACTTTCTAAGAGACTTCCCTAACTACTTTATCTTCAATCTATCCTCCATATCACTGCTAGAGTGAACTTTCTAAAATGCTAATCTAATTGTGCCATGCCTCTGCTCAAAAAACCCCCATGGCTCCCATTGACGACAAAATAGTCTAAAATTTTTAGCTTGATATAATACTGGATATTTACTCCTTTATAAAGTAACACCCTGGTAAATGCTGAATAACTTGTATCCTGGAGGAGGTAGGGCAGGGAATTCATACATGTATATGTATACATTATTCAGTTATAAAGTTTATTGATATAACAGATATGTAGCTCACTCTTTACAAATAGTTAAAAAGTACAATACTCTTGTAAACTTCCTTTAGCCAATTGATTCTTACAGAATGCTTTTGTTAATTCTTGCTAAACTCCTGTGTCTGTTGCTAATCTATAGTTGCAATTGATGAACAAGTGTAGTTCCAACGTGTCAGTTGATATTTACTTTTAGCACATAATATAAAGGGGAAACACTGAAACTTCACTTATCATCAAAGATGTGAGTCATCTTTACTGAATCAGACATTTGCAAATACCAGAGGAATATTTGTTCAATATTTTGTGCTATTTACAATGTAATGGTTATGGATACATTTGCATCACTAACTTTCTCCATCACTTTCTTGAGTCTAGATAATCAACAGAAAAATAAATTCATCCCTGATTATCTTACGTTGTCCAGGCTGGTCTGGAACGCCTAAGCTCAAACAATCTTACCAGTCTTGGCCTCCCAAAGTGCTGGAATTACAGGCTCCTGGCCTATATAAATCTAAAAATGGCTATGTTTGATATCATCCTGCAAAATTTCTGAAATATTAATGATTGGCTCTCACAAGTCAATGCAGCCCAACTCCAGCACACCATTGCATTTACTCCTAAGGCTTAGCAAAAACATATTTACAAACATTTAGGGAATGAAGGAATAAACACAAGGCTTTATCTGATCCAAAATGACTTTACTAGTTTTCTTTCCTACCCTCTCCCACAGTGCACCCTCTACTCCAGTCAACAAAGTGAGAAGGGTGCTCTGGTGAATATCAGTTACTTTTGCCTGCCAACAGCATTCACCTTCCTTTATCTTGGCAACGAGATATGGATTTTCCTTTATGAAAGCTTCCCCTCCCTTGCTCTGAGTATGTGAAGTTCAGGTGGAGTTACCCCATGACCTCACTCCTGGGTGGACATATGACAGAAGTCTGGCTGCAACTAGGACACAGCAGGCCAGGGAGCAAACTGGGATGATCAGAGCCAGTGAGTGCCAGTCCCGGGACACTTTCAGGAACTACTGGGAAGGAGATGTACTTTCTCTCTGGGGAGTACTAAGCTGGTAAGTTTGAGCTGCTGAGGGCCTTGCCTGCCACCACTTAGGGAAAACCTGCCTGAATCTGAACCAATAAGAAAAAACAGAGCCAAGAGCTGGAGAAAGAGATTATGGATGATCATTTGAGCACCTAAATTCAACTAGTATTTTACTTCCCTTTGCCCCAGTTTTCCCATTCTATGAAGTGGGGATCATGTGAGTACTTCCTTTATGAAGTTGTTTGGGAATTACACGCAGTAAGACATATAAATCACTTAACCAGTACCTGTATTGTTTACTTACATAAGCTGATGATAATCCCTTAAAAATAAAAAAATAAGAAGAGTGATTGAGTATCTGTCACTTGTAGCTAATACAGGTACCCAAGGAGTAAATTCAGTTGCTGGTGAAATCAAACTTCAAGTCTCTGCCCAGGGTGAACCTAAGGACCAGTCAGTTTGCAAAAGGCAATAAGTAACCTGTTGTCACCCCAAGCTCTGATTCTCTTCTCTTACTCTCCCTTTGTTAGAGTTCATGGTAGGATCAGTCAAGCTCCTAGTACAGAGCAGATATTGAAAAAAATATTTAGTCAACAAATGAATGAATACCTTAATGCCTTGTGTATTATTGATGGCTGTGAAACCAATTACCCTCAAAACTTAGTGGCTTAACAATAAACATTAATTAATTTTCACAGTTTCTGTGGGCCAGGAATTTGGCAGCAACTTGTCTGAGCAGTTCTTGGTGGAGTCTCACGTGAGACTGAGTCAGAAGTAAGCCAGGGCTGCAGTCATCTGAAGGCTTGACTGGGGCTGGAGGATTTGCTTCCAAGATGGCACACTCCCATGGCTGGCAATTTGGCGCTGTCTGTTGATGACAGTCGTCAGTTCCTCTCCACATGGGTCTCTCTGCAGTGTACATCAGTGACTTGCAGCGTGGTGACTGGATCCCCCTAGACTGAGTAATCCAAGAGAACAGGGTAGAAACTGCAATGCCTCTGATAACATAACTCCTGAAAGTCCTAATCCATGTGGAGGATACTAAACTGTTCTTTGTCACACAGATCAAACCTGATTCATTGTGAGAGGGGACTAATTGAAAGGATGAAATGCCAGAAGATAGGGATCATGTGGCACCATATTGGAGGCTGGCTACTACAGCCTTGAATGGATCAGAATTCCTCTCATTAGTCTTGTCTTTGAACCACTGTGGGGGAAGGTGAGATCTTTTGAGTTACTTGAGATTTGGCTTTTGTAAATTAAAGTTCCTGGTATTAATGACTCTTAGAAAACCTTGGTGCTATAACTTTAAAATATTAGCTGCTAGAAGTTTGGATGTGGCAAAGCAATTTGGGAAAGATGCAGCCAAAACTTTCTCCTTGACCTCTACAAACACACACACTGTCACAATTCCTTTACTGCCTGTTGAATTTTCACAATGAAAGCATTCTTCCTGAGTGGAAATGAAATTAAGCTCTTCTGGGTAACCCCACACTTTTCCTTATATGTACTGACTTCAGAGAAGTACATGTTTCACCGAGTAAATACAGCTCAAGGGCCCAGTTTATTCCTGGAAGAGTTGAAAGAACTGACATCATTTTCTTCTTGTGATCTGTGGGTATTTTTCACCTGGTGAGAACTGGCACCAACGCCTTTGTTCCAGGCATGGCAACACTTGGATACTATGTTTCCAAAGATTCCAGCCTGAGCCTCATTGAGTTGGAAGAGGCTCAGGTTGGAATCTTTTATCATTTCCCTGGCATTCTTCCTTTACTTGTAGGGCTATATGTTTTCTCACCTCCTTTAATTCTGCACACAGCCAGGATAATGTATGATTTAGGTTAGGGTACAGACATGCAGGAATAGGGTATAATTGCAGGCTCTGGAAAACAGCCCCATCTAAAACTGCTCCTCAAGTCCTACTCATCATTTGTTCTCTCCTATGGAGCCAGTCCTGAATTTCACACAAGAAAGCTCAAGGCCATCAACATTTGGAGCAAAACTGGAGTTGGCCTGCAGGCCCTGAGCAGGCACTTTTATTAAATGTTATTATTTTATTTTTGTTTCTGAAGAGTTACCCTGAGATTTTCTTATAACTTTGTGTAATCCCTCACCCTTCTTCTGGCATAGTCATCAACTTAATAAGCATTTATTAAGCTCCTACCATGTGTCATCAGATGTGAGAGGCACTGGAGGTACGAAGATCCCATGGTTTCAGGGGAATGATGCCTAAGTCAGCACATGCTAAACCTGTGCTAAGTACCCACATCAGTGCAAGTCATGTAGGAGCCTTCACAGGGGACATGAGAAATGAAGGGAGCCCTTAAAGAAAAGAATATTTCACCAAACAAGAAAATGATTGATGGAGGGATCCCTGCCACCTCCAACATATCCAGAAACACAGGCTTCATATGAACCTTAAGAGTATTTTGGGGCAAAAGTAAGAAACCCAACATGGCACAGAAAGTGTAGGGCCAAGAAAGGGTATGTTAGGCTGCAGTGGTGGGGTTTTCAGTGCCTAGTAATTTGGATTCATGCAAGAGGCCAGGGGTTTTGAGATTTTTTTTTCAATTAGCAAAGCTTTTTTTTTTCCCTAACTAAAATTTCCCATAGACTCCCAATATTTAACATAGATACAAGACATAAGGTTACTTTTGTCGTCACACAGGGAAGGGTTTAGACCAACCTTTTGGTTCAGTCTTCCCAGCACCATCTTCCTACTCCACAGGGAAGCCACTAAGTTACACTATAGAGACGACCAAACAAAGAACAGTTTTGAGAACACCTGCTATGGGCAAGAGGGAGCTTAGGAGGTTTTTCATAAAAAAGTAAACGTGTCGGGCACGTGTGTGTGTGTGTGTTTATGAGTGTGTGTGTGTGCACGTGTGTGTGTGTGAATTGGCATTAGCATGGCAACAGATTTGGCAGTGAGACTAGTTAGGAGACTATTGTGCTAATCCAGGCAAGCCTCCTGGGACCTTGGCAGTGGAAATCACAGTCTCCATTCAGAAACTTATCTAGCTCCCAGCTAAACCTGGAATCCCCTTCATAACCTCTTCTTTATGTGCTACCTAGACCTACTTCAAGACCGTCAGTGACGAGGGACACAGCATCTCCTGCTGGCTTACTCTACCTTTAGATTTTACTTCTATTAAGTTAATTATGGCTTGGGGCAGCTTTCATCTGCTGTTTTTCTCACTGCTTTGGTCGAGGTACAAATGTAAACCCTCTTTTGCTGGAAGCCTTTGCATGTTTCTCTGTTTGACCAACTCGACGTTTGTGAGGTTCTCAGCATATGCCAGGCTTTGTGCTCCGTAGAAGGTCTATAAAATGAAGGAGCCCTTACTCTCAAAGATTTGGGGGTATGAGGGGTCAGGCTCATAATGACATCATTACTGTATAGCTATGGGGACACTGATTAAGGAGTAATGAATTCAGCCTGATTTGGTGTCTGTTGGGAAGTAGAAGAAGTCTCCCAACAGGGACAGTACACTTACTTGTTGCCATATAAATGAGTTGAATTTAGTTTTGTCAACAGGACAAAGAGAATGGAAAGACGATAGAGCGAGGAAGGGCATCATAGGCACAGGTGACGGTGTGAGAGCACGCAAGGAGGTATATGAGAGTCCATCTGCAGGCTCCATCTCCTCTTCTTTCAGCTGCTCCATCTATGACATGACACATAACCTAGTTGTTAAAAGTGTGTCTTTTGGAGTCAGGCCGCTTGGGTTCATAACCCAACTGTTTCATGCATTGAGCTGTTCGATTTTTGGAAGATTGCCTAACCTTTCTCTGATATAGTTTTCTGGTCAGTAAAATGAGAATAGTAATATTACCTACTTTATAGGGTTGTTGTGAAAATTAAACAAGTTAATTTACATAAAGCAATTAGAACAATGTCTGCCGTGTAGTGAGTGGAATTGGTTGGGCATGCTTTGAACACCATGGCAGTTATGAAGGGCAGGTTATAGACTCTACAGGAATTTCAGAAGCAAGTTCTCTGGATGTGGGGGCTGACTGAATGCATAAGGTGAGACAGGAAGAAGTACTGAAATTCTGGTGACCATCTCTGTCCCAGAAGGACAGTGCCTTTGGTGCAATTTGGTGTCCATTTAGGGGTGGGCTGAGGGGGCAGCTCAGCATAGGTGACCTGTCCAGTCAATCCCTGTTCCCCAAGAACCTTTATTGAGAGTGCATTAGCACAGGCTCAGGAGCAAGTTGTTCCTTAGTTGGCAGTTGGAGTTTCTGGCACAAAGAGTGTGGATTCCAGAAGAAGCCACAGGGAGCTGGAGGCTCTAAGGGTTGGCTTGGCATGTCTTTGAAGTTAAAGCCTCTGGGCATCTGTGTGCTTAGGCAAAGGCCAGAGGCCACAGCGCTGAGCGAGGTCACCACTATCCCCAGCGTGGAGACAGCATGCCCTTCAAGCCCAGGGGCCAGCCTGCAGTCCTGGATTAGATCACTCAGAAATCATGGACCTCAGGAAACAAGTAAGGCCTAAATGATTTTCACTGTAATATGGTAGAGTGAGCACAGAGATTGGAGCCCGAAGACCCTGGCAAGTGTGACCTGAACTAGTTATTTAAACTCTCGGAGTCTGGGTCTTTCTTTCCTTACTTGTAAAGTAGACATAACAATTAACTCAGCCCTCCCCTCGAAAAACACTGTCTATCCCAGAAAGTGACTAGGAGGGTCAAATGAGCTCATGGAAATGAAAGTCCTTTTGAAAATGGAAGGCCGTGCAGTTCTTGAATGTGTTATACTCTTGCTTTCCCACCTTTACCTGTTATCCCTATAATATCTTTTTTACTATCTTGCCACCTGTTAATCACTATGCACTTTTCCTTCCTTCTCTCCTTCCTTCCTTCCTTCCTCTCCTAGTCCTCCTCCTCCTCTTCCTCATCCCCATCCTCCTTCCTCTCTTCTTCTCTTCCTCCTCTTCCTCCTCCTCCTCTTCTTCTTCTCCTCCTCCTTCTCCTTCTTCCTCCTCTTCTTCTTCTTTCATTCTTTCTTCTTTCTTCTTCCTCTTCTTCTTCTTTTTCCTTTCCTTCCCAGTCTTGATCTTAGACTAGTTATGACTTCCTCAGAGAAGACTTCCTTGTCCCTAAGAGTGAGCTGTGTACCTCTCTGTGTCCTCCCACATAGAGCCCCCTGCACTTTTATTATCACAACACTTTTTACTCGCCAGTGAAATTGCTTTTTAAACTGTCTCAATGAAAGATGTTACATGCCCCTCAAGGGTACGGTTGTGCCATTATCCCTGTAGTCACCCCAGTACCAGAGTACTCTGGGGATGTATATTTGAATAAACAAATGAATGAATTACTAAATTGCTATGCAGATGTAAGTGGTTGCCATGATATTGGTCAACCAACATTTAGAGTGTAACTATCTTGCTTCGGGTTCTGTATTGAGGGCTGGGAATACGAACATGGACAAGAACCTTCCTTCTGCTTCCCACTCATAGTAGAACATGTAAGCAGATAATTACCACAGAGTGCAGCTCCATGGACTTATAAATGAGGTAAAGAGGTGAGCCCTTCAGAAAATGTTGTAATACACCGATGTAAAGGAATGATTCATTTACACCGCTTTAGGGCATGTGATACAAGAAAGAGCACTGTTTTCTTCTGCTGGCTGGTAAGGTTGGGCTCTGCTTGTGGGAATGAGACAGGGCTGTGAACCATCTGTGATGGGCAGGTGAGATGAAGGCTGACATTTCAAGAATATTCTTAATGAAATAAAACCTTTAATTTGGGAAAATAACTGTATAAAGTGATTTTAAGCATTGAGATGATGTTAGGTGTGTCAGGATGAATACTTCTCTGATCAAACTTCCTGACCCTCCTCCTCCCATATGTATGTTTTTAAGTTTCCTGTTCTTCCTCCTAAAATAGTCTCCAGGAAAAATGATGGCGTTGATCTATTTTAGAAAGCATGGCATGGTTCCATCATCCTCCCATAGACTTATTTTTAATTATGAAAATCTTCTAGATCAATCTTGCTTTCCCTGTGGCTTTAGTAAGTTTTTCATCCAATGTCTCGATAAAGATAGAATGAGCAGGCTCTCTGTCAGAAGCCAAGAGACCTTTTCTCCAAGCCAAACTATAATTAGCTCTGTGGTCTTTGACAAGTCACTTAATCTCCCAAGTAGGCTCTTCTTTTTCAAGTCAGGTCTTTGATTCTAGGTGTGGTTCGGTCAGACTCAAGAGTGAATCCTGGAGTCATCTTTGATGTTTCATTACCTCTTTATCAACCCTCACTACTCTTCAGACAGCTTATACAAATTTGTTAATTTTTCATTCACAATATTTTCTATAGGTATTGCTTTTTTTCTCTCCCCAAATTTAGCTTAAGATCTTGCCAAGTATCAGGTCATCATTTCAAGGGTCCTATCAGTGGGCCCTTGATTAAGGAAGAGGAATGAAGAGACAGAGCCCAAATAACATGTTAAGGGGTTGCCCTTGAGGAAGTGAAGGTGCACAGGATTGACTTGAGAGAAAGAGTGACTGAATCTCAGGAGAGCCCCAGTTGAGCCCATAGTCTCAGTTCAACCCTGACTCTGAGGTCCAGTGATAATATATTGGAAGAAAGGCGAGGAAAAAGAGGCAGAAAAGAGAAGTAAAAATCAAAGTGGGAAAAGAAACAAAGTATTGCCGGGTCAGGGCTTAATACTCCTGATCCAAGAAGACCTCACAGCTCCCTAGGAAGTATGGATGATTATCTCCTGTACATCCTTGGCCCACAGCCATAGAGCGCTCAAGTGACAGGCAGAATTTGAACTCAAGTCTTTAAACTCAGAGTTCTTTCTGAATGGTAGAAGAGGGCATGTGCTAAACTCTAGAAACTCTTCTCATCATTCTGGCACCCTGGGATTTTTTTCAATCTCCTTTTAGGATGGTGTCAAACCTTTGTTGGCTCAAGCTGACATATTTCCATCTTTTTTTCTTTCCTTTTTTTTTTTTTTTTTTCCTTTTCAAAAAGATAGTTCTGTGATCCTAGCATGGAGAGAAAGGTTGTATCTTTCCAAGTCCTAGTCAATCAGGTGTATTCATTGTACGCAGTTTTGTTTTATCAACCCTTTTGCTTCTGATATTCCAGATTTAACCTTATACTAATATGTGCTTCATGCACTTAGACCAGAGAGATACATCTGATGAACTCCACCTTGATTTTCAGATTGGAGCTAAATTAGGCATTAAAATATGGTCACATACATAAGAGCACCTGCATTTAGTCATCTTCCCGTTTTCAAATGTGAGCCTAAAGTCTTGGCTCTTATCTGTATTTAAAACTGACATTGTTAAATGCATAAGCACATCTGAATTATTTATATTTAGGTTTATACAGTCTCCAGCTGCAACCATATATTTCAATATCTTTAAATTCCACGTTGCCATCTGGACTAGATTGCTGCTAAATCAAATCAGATAAATGTTACCTTTCCAGTACCTCTGATTTATATCAACCATTCATTTCCAAAAGCACAGCCCTGTTAAATCCAACCTAGTTTCAAAAAGCTTATGAAATTAGCTCACCTTTGAGGATTTGATATTCTTTCTCTGAAGCTTCAGCTTTCAAAGGACCATTTGGACAGATAGAAAAGCAGTATGGAACCAGCAGAGCTAGGCGCCTGAGATTCATTGATTATTGGGCAAATCTTCTGTGCCTGACTTCATCCAATTACAAGACTTTTCTCTAATCAAGTTATTGTGAACCAGTTTATAGACCACAGACATAAAATATGCAGGTTTTAAAGTGTTAGGATGTTCTCTATAATTTAATTTGGCGTCTCTCTGAGCTGGAGGAGAGTTTTAGCCAAATATTCAAAAGGTGAGTAGAGAGATTGAACTTTTAGAATTATATTTTTGTAGTCTACTTTATACTGATTCTTCTTTTCCTGGAGAGTATATACCAAACAAATTAGAGTCGATCAGTTTTTGCTAGGATAGTCCAAGTCTGAGATCTTTATTTATTGCTGAAAACAATAATGGCCTATAATTTTGTCAATGAACAGAGTTAATATCTCAGGTAAAGCATCAGCATGTATTATATAGAAGGAATGAAAGAAGAGAGGAAGGGAAGGAGGGAGGAATCTAAGCACAAAAGATCCTAAAACATCAGAGTAATAGTTACGAGCCTGAATTATATGCGTGTATTTCTTTTATTTACATACAGTCACCTATAGATATTACCTTTCTCTTTCTCTCCCTATACGATTCCATGTCTGAACTTATTTAGCAAGTCTAATGACTAGAACATGAAATATTTTCCAAATGGCTCCACTGAATAGATCTGCAGTCCATCACTGTACAGTTGGAATGATGTCATAAATGGTTACATTTAATCCTTCCTGTATTTTCTAAATGGGAATAGGGAGGGGGGAACTTGGAAGAAAGTGGTTTGCATATGATATTCTAAGCCTGAATAACTGAATAAAATCCTAAATGTAGGAAAGGAAAACCTGTTCTTTCTTGGTATGACTTAGTGCTAACTTTTTTTGCACACACAAAAAAGAAATATATCTCTCTTTAATGGTAAATTACCATTTATTGTAAATGTGCCATATGAAGGAAGCCATAAGTCATTATTATTGACCTATTATGATTCATTCTGCTTTACCCTGAATTAAATAAAAATGCGCACTTTCGGATAATACACTTTTAGTTCAAGTCTTCTTTTACTGGACTCAAGCCTGCTAGCTTTCCCAATCACACAGCTTTGGGGCAAACGCTTGACTTGCAAAGCGGATACCTCATTGTAATCACTGGTTGTCCTTCATTCTGTCCTAAGCACAGGAGATGGTTTTTAATCTCTGAGTTAATAGTGTGTGAAATCAAAACTTTCATCTAAAGTAAAGGGAAAACAGAATCCCCAAGTATTTTGGTTTTGGGTGTAGTGCAGAATAGGAGGAAAAGTCAAGAAAGAAACTCATTTAACTGAATGGAAAGTTAATATATTCAAAGAACTTGGGAGAAAGTTATTCTGAGGCATAGAGAAATTAAAACTTAGACTTCTTAGATGAAAGAAAAAGCAAAGACACCTCATAAGCCCCTTGAGAAAATAATAAACCTTACACTAGGAAAGAAAAATAAATATAAATTGTAAAGTGGCAAAGTGCAGAGACGGAAGCCTTCTTGGTTAAACAAAGGTTATTAAAAACATTCAAGATGTTTTATTCTATGTTATCTATTCCATCTACAATGTAGATGCATATGATATATCTGCAATTATACAACATAGATGGAATAGATATATCTGCAATTAATAAGTATTTCTTATTTAATTAAATATATATATTATATATAGAGAGAGAGACAGACAGAGAGATTGAAGAGGGGTGGGGGGACAGAGCGAGAGAGAGAGAGAGAGACAGGGACAGGGTCTCTCTCTGTTGCCCAGGCTGGAGTACAGTGGTGTGATCATAGCTCTCTGCAGCCTTGAACTCCTGGGCTCAAGTGATCCTCCTGCCTTAACCTCCCACAGTGCTGGAATTACAGGAATGAATTACTGTGTCCAGCCTCAAAAGATACGTATTTTAAAGGTAGTGTTACTTTTCCTAAAAGGGCAAGTTCTGGTGACTCAAATCCAACATACTAATATCCACTGAATTTTCGATGATGTAGAAGGTACCACACACAAGTCTACTTTCTACTTATAAGAAGAAACAACTGACAACATGAACTTGTAATTGAGACAGCATTTCTGAGACATGCTCCGAATGTACAGGGAATTAATGTCAATGCTTCTGTGTGTCCCTAGCTACAAACTCTTTGCTCCAAGGTCAGAATGCAAAGTCCAAAATACTTGAATGGTAAATGAAAGAGCTGCAAGACCAAGTAGCAGCACATAGGAATAACTTACAGTTCTGGTGCAGGACCTGTGATTGGTATGATGATATTTGTTGAGGAAGGAAGGAAGGAAGGAAGGAAGGAAGGAAGGAAGGAAGGAAGCTGGTGTGACTATTCAAGAAGCATAAAATTACACCTGTAAATTTAGAGTAAGGCCTCAAACTATGTTCAAGGAAAATTGATATCATATTGCCACTCCTAAGAATTAGCATCAAGTATTACCAAGGAGGGTAAAACGTTTCTCAAAGGGAGAAACAGAGGGTAAATAAAGGGCAGAACAGAAAAATTATTATAAGTATAAAAGTGTGTGGGTGCCAATTAGTAATAAATATTGTAGGAATAAAAATAGCCTTCGGCATGAAGAAGGAAGGTTACTTGGTAATTAAGGAAATTGAGAGGCTTATTGGACATCTAAAATATCAGGAAGGAAGATAATGAAAGCGTAATTGCAGATAAAAATTATAAGATTGTCAAAAATGACTGAGGAGTGCTGAAGTTGCAAATGAAATGGAAATATCACAGCAGTGCAGATAACATATTACTTGTGTCTTAATTGCTGTAGGTAAAAAGCAAAGGGAAGAAATGGTGACAGCAGAAAGTGGAGCTCATATTTATCTTTGAGAGCCACTCACAAGAAGGCAGATCTCAAACTGACAGCCCTGGACACATTGAAAAATAATTTATTTAAAGATATTTGTTTTCAAGATAGCTAATTTCTAACAGTGTGGAGAGTCTGGATATTCTTTTTTTTCCTCCCAGATGCTGTTAGGTTAAACTATACAAAATTACTGATTTTCCACTGTTATTGACCAGGCAGTTTCATATGGTTCATTTAATAGAGTGCTCAGGGTAGCCACTGCTTAACATTAAGATTAATCATTTGTGGAACGTTTCTTGGATTCTTTATGCAGAACACAATCTTATAATTAAAGAAAAATAAATTGTTTCTAGGCTGAATTAGTTTTTTCTTTAGCATGTATTCATTTTTTTCTGAACATGGATGTATATAGGCTGTGAACTCTTGAGAGGAGGCTTCATGCCTTTTCTAACATATAGCCCAAGTGCCCAGGCACATAAAGTGTTTATCACCAAATCACTATGATAAATAAGACCCCAAATAAAGTTTTGCTGAGCTGTGAGGTGAAGTATTTCTTTTAACGGAGAAAAAATAAAGTGAGCTCTGAAGTAGAAGCTGCCTTGTGCTCCCAAGACACATTCCTGGCTGGTGATGTTGGACAGTGTTAACAGACTTTCAACCACATTCTTCCTATATTGGAAGTTCCTTTACAATAAATAAAATAAACCACCTATACAGAGTGTCATTAAATGAGTCTAATTCTGCTTGATGGATTTTATCAAATATTTACATTAAGGGGAACATTCCAACTTCCCTCAAGGGGTTATTCTAGAGACTAACAAGACAAGACAGTTATTTTCAGCAACAGCCAAATAATTGGTATTTGATAGAGTTGTCTGATTCACTGATAATTAAAATTATAAATGGGTCTTGTTTGGCCTGAGTGATTATGTTCATGCTCTGGTGGCTCTGCCCTTTAAGTACTGGGGCATGTAATTAGACCCCTCTTTGACCTTTGAATATCATGGTGACCACGTCTACACTGTGACATCCATGGCCTAGATAAGCGCTTAGAACCAGATGGTGTTTTCAGATAGAATTAACACAGGCTCCTATTACCATTCTTTGGCTTACCATAGATGACAGAGAAAATGACTTGGGGACATTATGCTACGTATCTCAGAACTTACTTTTATTCCCTGAAAAAGTTACTGATAGATGAGTCAAGACAAATTTGCCATAATTTCCTTTTCTCTTTCTTGAATTTTCTACTGTGTTCTATATAATAAACTCTTAAATTACAGCATTGTAATATATACGTGTGTTCAGTTTGTGACTACCTGGATTCCTCTAGATACTATAGGTTGAACCATATGAAATTACCAATATTCAATTGGTATTTATATCCCCTACCCATTCAAATTGTATATGTCTTGGTTTTGAATCATGACATGAACCTGTATATGTCTTGGTTTTGAATCATGGCATCATAGAACTTAATTCCTGGTGACAAGGGTATGTATATCTATTTCAATCCTTCATTTTACAGATGAAGAAGTCAAATAAGAAAGAGGCTAGAGGTTAAATGACATGCCAGAGGACACCCAGTTAATGAGCGGGGTTCAGGACTAGAACTCAAATCTCTTGGCTCCAACTTTCTAGCTTTCCCCCCACCCCCAAAGAGGACCTGTAGCTAGTGAGGGTGTTCTCCATTAAAATAACATAAGTTGAATAATTCCTTCTACTATAAATACCCCTCAATACTATTTCAATACAATATTTTCAAACCACATTCTGTGTAGCCCTAGGTTCCACATTTTTTTTCTCAGAGGTGTCACACAAGATTGTCTCGTGGTAGGACATAGACATATGCTCCAAAACTTTAATATGAGAGAGCCTTAGGGCACTAAGCAATTTGGATGGAAGGTGGTGGCTGAATTGAGGAAGGAAGGAAGGGGACTCATCATCTTCTAACCAGAACAGTCCCACTTTCATCTCCTTTAAATATACGTTTGTGTTCTGCACAATATTACATATGGAAAAAATAAGTTTGGAGATCACAGAAACCCATCAAACTACGCAAGCATCTAGGATATCTTATGTGAAAAAGTTTGTCTAAATCCAAAGTCTAACTAAAATAGCAGCGCAAGTTCTATGCAATAAATATTCTCCAGGCCTGAAACAAGCAGATGGAGTACTCATTGCCAATCAGCTTTTTATTTTTTTCCCGGTTTTTACTAACTATAAATGTATTCTGATTTGCAGCCACTGCTTAAGGGAAACGTTGTATCTTGCCACATTTCATTTGTAGAATTACTTTAACCAACAGTGCCTGACATTCACTTTAAACAAATAAAACCTATTTTTGTATCGCATAGAATTTGAAATTTGGGCAACTTTCTTTACTCCTAGATATGTTACTACCACCCATTCTCCTGGAAAAGCATCTCTGGGTAGATTTTTAAATAATCATCAGACTATATGCAAACTTAGCTGGTTAGAAGTCAGACATATTTTGATCACCATGTGCCACAAACAGAGATTCTGATTTTCACCAGGTATT
Organism: Piliocolobus tephrosceles; assembly: GCF_002776525.5. NCBI lineage: Eukaryota > Metazoa > Chordata > Mammalia > Primates > Cercopithecidae > Piliocolobus > Piliocolobus tephrosceles. The sequence continues at coordinate 33,586,995 of NC_045446.1, forward strand.
CAAGTGCAGGAATGAAACTGGTGTATTCATTGGTGTGGCATTTTATAAGTAATACATACCGACTGAGGTAGAGAGTTGCTTGGGGTTTGTAACAAGAAATACCAAGGTTTGTACCCATTGCAAAAGTGACTGGGGGAAAGAAAAACACAAGGGCAGAAGCTCTGAATTAGATTATATAAAGTGACCTAAGTGGGCAATGCTGAAAGAAGAGAAAGCAGCTACCTCCCACATATTTGCCAATGGTCTAACCAGCTCCAGTGCCACCTCTGTGTGAGTGAATAAACACCACCAATTAATGCAATTTGTTTTCTTGACATTATAACAGCTACATTTTGATACTGATGAAATTATAGTAGATCAGTATTTGAGGCATTAATTAAAATTTTGATGAGGTCAAGTTTTCTGTCACACAAACAGTTCGAAATAAAAATCATATTTTAAATATTTTGATAATGGAGTTACCAAGACCACATCTTAAATAATGATTGAGGTTATTTCAAGATAATTTTTATCTAAGTAGCAAAATTAAGTTATTTGAATGAATGTTTTATTTCCTATTTTTTTCAGGTTTAATAATACTACAGATATTAAGTGATGCAAAAGGAAAACTTGACAGGAAGAAGATGACTGAAATAACAGCCGCCATTTATGAAATATTTAATTATATCCCAGGTGCTGTGCTAGGCTCTTTACATGCATTAACTCATTTACTACTCACATAGCTCTCTAAAGTGGTACTTTTATCTTTATTTCATGTTACAGGTAAAGACACAGAGACAAAGAAAGATATAGCAACCTGCCCAAGGTTTTACACATAGCAAGTGGCAGAAATGGGGTTTGATTCCTGACTCACCACACCCAATTGCAGTACTGTTCAATACAACTTTCTGCGATGATGAAAATTCTCTACCTGTTGTCAGATATGGTAGTCACTAGCCACATGGAGTTATTTGAGCGCTTGAAATGTGCCTAGTGCCACATTTATTATTAATTTAATTCAATTTACATTTAAATTGCCACTTAGAATAGTGGCAATATAATCATTGGACGGCACAGTTCTGGGGACTGTAAACTTGGTCTTTGTGCTTTGTTAAAGCTTCAGCTGCTTTTCTAGAGTATTTTGTGTTTTCAAAACTGGAAGGGTCAGCCCTCAGTCATGTAGTGGTCTCTCTAGAACAGCTTTCTTCAACCTTTGAGTGTTACTACTTCCCCTATCCACTAAGGAGCCTTTTAGACTTTTTTTTTTTAATGTTAACCTTGTGATGGTTAATTTTATGTGTCAACTTGACTAAGCCACAGTGTGCCTAGACATTTGGTCAAATGTTATTCTGGGTGTTTCTGTGAGGGTCTATTTGGGTAAGATTAACATTTAAATCTGTAGACTAAGAAAAGCAGATTGTCTTCCCTAATGTGGGTGGCCTCATCCAGTCTGTGAAGGCCTGAACTGAACAAAAAAAGCTAACCCTACCAGCAACAAGACAGAAGTCTCCTGCCTGAAGTCCTTTAAATTGGGACTTTGGCTCTTCCTGGTTCTACTGCAGGCTGTGGGCCTTCAAACTTGAACTGAGACAGCAGCTTACGAATTTGGGGCTTGCTACCCTCCATCATGAGCCAATCAATTCCTTATAATAAATCTCCCTCTCTCTCTCTCTCCATATATGAGATATTTTGCATTCTTTTTCATACTAAAAGTCTTCAAAATATAGTATTTTATATTTATATAATATTTCAGTTCAATGTGGTCACATTTCAAGCTCTATAGCCATATGTGGCTATTAGTTCTCATTGTATTGGATAGCAGAGTTCTAAAATGTTCATTCTCTTTGGGGATGATGTTGTACACAAAGGGTTAAAAGTTGAGATTGATTCTAGAGAATGAGGAAATCTTACTCACTTTATATATATTATATATACACACATTTTATATATAAAGCGTGTAAAATTATATACAGTGCATAAGAAGATATACATTTTATCTATGGCATTACATTTTCATATATATGAAATACATATGTATATATGTAAATATATGAGATTTTGAAAAGGAAGAAAAGTAAATTCTGTACATATACTTACATATATTTTATATTTATATATATGTCCTATTTGCTCTATTTCTCTAGAGAACTCTTGACTAATATGCTTGTCATGAAATTTTAATACCACAGACAACCTGTATATATTTTTGGGTACTGTATGTACATCTGTGCTTTATACATAAAACAAGTAAGATTAACACACTCTAGAATCAATTTCAACTTTTGCCTGATTATATACAACATTGCTCCCAATGAGAACGAACTTTAGAATGGTGCTGTTGAATACTGTGACAGCCAGTAGCCATGCATGGCTATGAAACACTTACCAGTAATAGAGAAGAACAGAGCCAAATCGTGAGTGAATTCTCATTCACAATTGCTACAAAGAAAATAAAATACCTAGGATTATAACTTACAAGGGACATGAAGGACCTCTTCAAGGTACTACAAACCTCTGCTCAAGGAAATAAGAGAGGATGCAAACAAATGGAAAAAATTCCATGCTCATAAATAGGAAGAATCAATATTGTGAAAATGGCCATACTGCTCAAAGTAATTTATAGATTCAGTGCTATTCTCATCATCTTTCATCTCACCATTGACTTTCTTCACAGAACTAGAACAAACTACTTTAAACTTCATATGGAGCCAAAAAGAGCCTGTATAGCCAAGACAATCCTAAACAAAAAGAAAAAAGCTGGAGGCATCACACTCCCTGACTTCAAAGTAAACTACAAGGCTACAGTAACCAAACAGCATGGTACTGGACCAAAACAGAAATATAGACCAATGGAACAAAACAGAGGCCTCAGAAATAACACCACACATCTACAACTATCTGATCTTTGACAAACCTGACAAAAATAAGCAATGGGGAAAGGATTCCCTATTTAATAAATGGTGCTGGGAAAACTGGCTAGCCATATGCAGAAACCAGAAACTGGACCCCTTCCTTACACCTTATACAAAAATTAACTCAAGGTGGATTAAAGACTTACACATAAAACCTAAAACCATAAAAATCCTAGAAGAAAATCTACACAATACCATTCAGGACATAGGCATGAACAAAGACTTCATGACTAAAACACCAAAAGCAATGGCAACGAAAGCCAAAATTGACAAATGGGATCTAATTAAACTAAAGAACTTCTGCATAGCAAAAGAAACTATCATCAGAGTAAACAGGCAACCTACAGAATGGGAGAAAATTTTTGCAATTTATCCATCTGACAAAGGTCCAATATCCAGAATCTAAAAGAAACTGAAACAAATTTACAAGAAAAAAAAAATTTAAAAGTGGGCAAAGAATAAGAACAGGCACTTCTCAAAAGAAAACATTCATGCAGCCAAAACAAACATATGAAAAAAAGCTCCGTATTACTGGTCATTAGAGAAACGCAAATCAAAACCATAATGAGATACCATCTCACACCACTTAGAATGGTGATCGTTAAAAAGTATGGGAACAACAGATGATGGTGAGGATGTGGAGAAACAGAAATGCTTTTACACTGTTGGTGGGAGTGTAAATTAGTTCAACCATTGTGGAAGACAGTGTGGCGATTCCTCAAGGATCTAGAACCAGAAATACCATTTGACCCAGCAATCCCATTACTGGGTATATACCCAAAGGATTATAAATCATTCTACTAAAAGACACATGCACACACATGTTTATTGCAGCACTATTTACAATAGCAAAGACATGGAACCAACCCAAATGCCCATCAATGATAGACTGAATAAAGAAAATGTGGCACATATACACCACAGAATACTATGCAGCCATAAAAAAGAATGAGTTCATGTCCTTTGCAGGGACATGGATGAAGCTGCAAACTATCATCCTCAGCAAATTAACACAGGAACAGAAAACCAAACACTGTATGTTCTCACTCATAAGTGGGAGTTGAACAATGAGAACACATGGACACAGTGAGGGGAACATCACACACTGGGGTCTGTTGGGGGATGGGGAGGGCAAGGGGAAGGAGAGCATTAGGACAGATATTTAATGCATGTGGGGCTTAAAACCTTGATGACAGGTTGATAGGTGCAGCAAACCACCATGACAGGTGTATACCTATGTAACAAACCTGCACGTTCAGCACATGTATCCCAGAACTTAAAGTAAAATAAAATTTAAAAAAGTTAGAGACAAGAAAAAAAAGTGGCTAGTTTGAACTGAAATATTATATAAATATAAAATACACACTAGATTTTGAACACTTAGTATGAAAAAGAACACAAAATATCTCAACATTTTTATATTAATTACATGTTGAAATGATGGTATTTTTGGTGTATTAAGTTAAATTAAATATAGTATTAAAATTAATTTCACCTCTTTCATTTTGCTTTCGTAATGTGGTTACTAGAATATTTGTAAATACATATACATCCTGCATTACATTTCTATTGGACAGCGCTGCTTTGGAGTGAGCTCCTCATACTTGGCTTGTCTGAGATACATAACCCTGTTACTCATAGTTGATAATAACTGTCAATAGTTGGCAATAATTCTTAATGGTTCTAGTGTAGATATGACCTACTTTGTCCTACAGAATTTACTTCTTGGCTTTCTAAATCTCTATGCTACCATAATTTAATAAAAAGAATCAGATGATTATGTCCCTCTTGGTGGAGTCTATGATTTGTATTTATGTAGTTGGTTCTTAACACATTGCAGTTAAGCTTCTCTGATAGTTTCTAAAATCACAAATATAAAATACAGTTGAAAAATCTCAGTGAACCAAGCCCAGGCAATTATGTATCTTCAGTATTTAATTCCATTATCTGCTCTTCTATGAAAAATGAATTTTAAGGAATCCATTTCATTGGTTGTCAACTTCATTTTAGATCAACCTCATTTTGCATTTTTTAATTGTTGCTATCTTTCTTATGTATTCCTTTCAGTTTCCCAGCATCTCATGTTTAGCAACACACCTGAGCATATGAAACAGAAAGAGAACAGTGAACTCTGAGCACCATCCATAACTTTCCACCAGGCAAATGGGTTTAAGATCAGACAGACCTGGATTTTGGTTCTGTACGGTAGTAAACAAACAAACAAACAAATGAACTAAGCAACTGTTTTCTTCTATTATATTCTCAACCAAACAAAAAACACTTTTGACATCAGATTTGTGGAATTTTCCCCCTACACTGCAAACAATTCTCCAGTGGACACCAATGGGGTGTCCTACAATTTAACTCGATTCTGACAATACCTTCCTGGAGTCGGAGTCAGATCTCACAGGGCGAGGACTCAGCACCACAACACTGCCCCTCACTCCAGATACTAATCACAAGTATGGGTCTCTAGAACTTCTGACTGACTGGCTATAAATTGGTGGTCCCCAGAACCCCCTCAGGTTTGCTTAATTAGCTAGAGTGGCTCATAGGATTCAGAGAAACACTTTATTTACACTTGCCATTTAGTAATAAAGAATATTACTAAGGATACAGATTAACAGCCAGATGGGTGAGATGCATAGTGCAAGGTGTGGGGAAAGGGGCACTTTAACTTCCATGCTCTCTCCAGGGCACCATTCTTCTAGCATCTCCACATGTTCAGCAACCTTGCATCTCTCCGAATCCCAGAATTCAGGGATTTTTATGGAAGCTTCATCACATAGGCAAGACTGATTACTAAAAATCTCCAGACTCTCTCTGCTTCCTGGAGGATAGGGGCTGAGGCTGAAAGTTCCAAGCTTCTAATCGTGGCTTGGTCTTTCTGGTGACCAGCCCCAATCCAGTAGCCCATCAAGAGTCACTTCCTTAGAAAAAAAAGACACATGTATTACCCAGAAAATTCTAAGGGATTAGGGGCACCATGTCAGGAACTGTAATGAAAGACCCAATATCAGAACCAAAGATATACCTAGCACCTCTATTAGTCAGGAAACTACAAGGGTTTTAGTAGCTTTGGGCCAGGAACCAGGGGCAGAGACAAAATATATATTTCCCATTATATCACAATATCACAGGTTTATATATGAAGATTTATACATGTCTGCAATTCTCTAATTCCTAAAACAGAAAATGAAAATAGTAATAATCTCTGTCTGAAAATGACCATTGTGGGAAGTATATGAGAGAATGCAGATAAAGTGTCTAGCAAAATGCTAGCACATGATAAACACTCTCTAAATGTTATCTATATTATTATTAATTATTATTATTATGACTATTTATTCTCTAACTTAATACTGGATCTCTGTAAAGAAGAAGTCATCGCTAATACCCTGCGGAATGTTCTGAAATGATAATGCATCTAGGAAATGAGTTGGAAGTGAGAGTAAGATAAAGTTTTCCCTTTTTATAGAGCTCAAAACTTCCTTCATTCACAATGAATATTCTATTTCAAGTAAATTAGTTTTCTGTTGCTGAGTAACATATTGCCATAAACTTAGTAGCTTTAAACAACATGCATTTCTCCTGGAGCTCAGAAGACCAGAAGCATGTGGCTGGGTCACCTGCTTAATCTCACAAGTCTGAAATCAATGCAGAGGCAAGAATGGGCTATTATTTGGAGGCTCCGAGGAAAAATCCATTTCTAAACTTACTCCGGTTGTTGGCTGAATTCTGTCCCTTGAAGTTATAGCCTGGAGGTTCCTCTCTTCTTACTGGCTGCCAGCCGAGGTCCACTTTCAACCTTTATAGTTGTCTACATTCCTTGCCTCATGCCCCCTTCCATCTCCAAGTCACCAAGGCTGCATCAAATCTTTCTTGTGCTTGGAATCTCTGGCTTCCCTGACGCTGCCCTCTAGTCTTGAATTTAAAGGGTTCATCTAATTAGATTGAGTCACCTTGAAATTTTTTGTATCTTAATGTTGACTAACTTGAGGCCTCAATTACATCTGTGAAATCCTTTCAAAGCGACACTTGAATTAGTGTTGACTGAGTAATGAGAGAAGGAGTGTATATACCAGGAGCCAAGAATTTTGAGGATGCTCTCAGAATTCTGGCTACCACGCTCAGTATGTTCTCTCATTTAGTGATGTTAACAGGACTCAGATGTGAAAAGAACTGTGGTCTGTTCATCCCCATTTTCTCATGGGACCAAGATACCTCTGAAACAGCACTTGCTTCTCTCAGGGATATTCAGAGGTGTCTGCCCAGTTCAGACCCAATGCTTTAAAAGAGGTTGGATGATTCATCACATGCAGTCTGAAAGCCACATTATTCAACAATAGAAATTATTTGATATGAATTTGTTTTCCTGCAAGAGAGTTGGAAATATTTCTTTTAAAAACAAAGCTTAAAAAAAGTGTATCAAGATGTTTTCCTTATATAAACACAAAACATACCTGAAAAATTTATATGAACCAATAGAGGAAAGGAAAATAATCTCTAGTCCTGTCACATAAATCTAGTCCTTTAAACATTTTGGTATATTTTCTTCCAATCTTTTTTCTATGTATTAAAGTTTTTAAGTAGTTGCTCTGACACCAAATATTAATTTTTGTTTTCTACTTTTTCCCACTTTGCATTAAAACTTAAGCAATTCCTTATGTTATGTTATTTCATAATCTTTTGATTATTGCCTCGTATCTCCTGCATGAGTGTAATTATAACTTACATACCATTTACCTGCTGTAGCTGCTTAGGTTTTCTCCAATTTCCCATTATCATAAGTACTGTTTCAATAAAGAGCTTTTTGCATAAAACTTCTGCATTTAGTATTATTTTCCTAAGAATTGTTTATAGAAATGAAATATCTTAGCAAAAGATAGAAGATTTCATTTTAATCCTATCTTTATATACTTCCTGAGATATTCTTAACAGAATTCCTCTTTGGTCTCCTTTTAAAAGCCACTTTATTCTCCATTGTTGAAATTGAACTGGGGATAAGATATTGATTAGTTGCAACCATTGACTACTCATTGACTCTCTTTGCACTTGGCAAAATAAAGCTTAGAACTCTCTTGGGAGTTGTGAGGGAACAAGGGACAGGGCAGCGATGCTGCCACCACTGCTGTTTGAAAAGATACTTCAAGGACAGTGAAAGCAACAAATCCTATAATTGTCAACCACAATGAAAATAAGCCAGCTTTAAACAAGAAGACCTCACACATTTAATACCACAATCTCTTTCTTTGTGAAATTATCATTCCCAAGCTGTGGTACCTAGAGAGTTATGTGGTCCATGAAAAAGGATAGCTCAATGTCACTTTTGTGTAACTGCAGCTTAATAAACATTTTTAGATCATAAGTTGACCATGAAGAGATCATTTTAGTTCACCTACATCAAAGAGATCTCCCTTTTGTTTTGGCTGTGCTTTGGCAGACAAAGGCCATGAACTTTGGCCGTGTTTGTTTTTGTTTTGTTTTAATTTTGGCCCTGCATAGTGCTGTCAAAATAAAAGATATGTTGCAGCTGTTCTTTGAGAGATTTATGCCCATGTTGTCTCTTCCCCTCCATCCACCTCATAGATAGAAGACAGGCCCCAGTGGTAGACATTCACTAACGAGGTGGAATAGAAATAGCATGAGCTATAGAAACAGCTAGAAGGAATTGCAAATTCCTGTTCTTCCACATATGGCCTGTGGGACCAGGGGCAAATAATTTATTTAATTTTTATGAGCCTTTGCTTTCTCATCTGTAAAATGGAAATGGTGATGCTTATATTGAAATGTGGTTTGTAACAAAACTTTTCAAGACTTCACCAATCCAAAATGATTATGCCTCTTAGTTCTTGGTGACTTCCATCTCAGCACATTTAACCACCCTCCCTCACCACAACTGACCACCTCTGAATTATTTTTGGGACTTCCAGGTACATCTCCTGTCTACATTTTATTCATTTATTCAACAAATATTTATTAAGGTCGTACCAGATGCTAGGCACTGGGGATCAATGAACAAGACAAATAAGGTCCCTGCTTTTGTGGAGCTGACATTCTAGTGAGAAGAGAGATAAGAAAACAAGATAAACATATTTATATTAAGCAATGATGAGGACTACCAAGGAATATAAAACAGGGTTGGGGTAGAAGATGGAGAATGGGGAGTGAGGTGCCTGAGGCCTCTCTGGGGACAGATAGTTGAGAATATCTGCTGGCCACTTAAGCCATCTGCTTCATAACTGCTTCTGCTGATGCATTCTTAGGAGGGAGGGCCTGTGGTATGTGGTTGGAGGGAGTTGCCAGTGCAGTGGGATACTCTGATTCTGGATTCTCCCCCTTTCGACTTGGTTTAATGATACCACTCAGTTCCCAAAGCGTGATACCTCCCAGTCTTTTTATTAACCTAGAACCAACCTTGGGTTCTTGCCCTATCCCCTCCATCCCAACTGTAAAGACTAAAGTATTCCTTAATGGTATTTGAAAACAACTCGATCCTTCTCAGGTCAAAACAAAAGCTCTCATACTTATCAAGTCATGCACATGAATGCTTTGATGGAGAACACTGCGTCTACCACCCAGGTGCCCACCAGAAGGCAGTATGTTAAGTCCTTGCTTAACATTGTCCACAGGTTCTTGAAAAAGGAAACTTTGAGTCAAATGACCTATAATGAACCAATCTGTTTTCCATCAGTTATAACAAAATGACATTGAAGGAAAACAACATTATTTGAAGACCTGCCGTATATCGCTTAGCTTAAAGTAGCAGTGTCTGAGAACCTACAGAGGATGTTAACTCAGTTGAATCTGACTTTTCCGCTTGGTAACTTTGTAACTCTGGGAAAATTGGTGTCCTTATCTGTAAAAGGGCCAAGAATAAAGCTCTACCTCATGTGCGGTTTTTTTGTTTGTTTGTTTGTTTTTTGTTTTTTTAAGAATAAAACAAGGTAATACAGATAAAATGCTTCCAATCATGCCTGCCAAATAATAAATGCCAGTGGGTTTTATCATTACATAAAGGCAAAAGGCTTTAGACAGTGGATCCATTATAAGGACTCAACATGAATACTAGTTGATTAAAAAATAATAAAAATAGCCTGGGTGTGGTGGCTCACGCCTGTAATCCCAGCACTTTGGGAGGACGAGGTGGGTGGATCATGAGGTCAGGAATTCAACACAAGCCTGGCCAAGATGGTGAAGCCCCGTCTCTACTAAAAATACCAAAAAAAAGTAGTTAGACCTGGTGGCAGGCACCTGTAATCCCAGCTACTTGAGAGGCTGAGGCAGGAGAATCACTTGAACCCGGGTGGCAGAGGTTGCAGTAAGCCGAGATCGTGCCACTGCACTCCAGCCTGAGTGATAGATTGAGACTCCCTCTCAAAATATGTAGATGTATAAATAAAAAGTAAAATAATAATAATAATGAAAATAAAGGAACTATAGGATCAGAGTTTGGTGGTTGAAGTCTGGGTAGGGGGAGGTCCTATGTGATGCAAATTGCTATTGTGACCAGGCCTTGTTAGAATTAGAGAACTTCTCAAGTCTTAACAACTTATTAAGGTAAGGAAAACAGTCAATTAAAGTCCAATTGTAAAGACAAAAGCCTGCCACAGGGAAAATTATAAAAATATTTTTGGTTGAGGAGCAGTTGGAAGAGTTTCCCTTAAGAAATGTTGTTTGATTTAATTGAAGTCCAAAACCACTTGGAAAAAAAAAGAACCCCAAAAAAATCAAAAAACAAAAAAATGGTCAAAGGACCTTATGGAGAAGTCAGCTATCTTCTAATAAGTCAGTAACTAAATCCCTGTCTTTGATGAACTTCATTTATTCTTGTCCCAGGGAAGCTAGAAGCCCTTTGCTTAGTACTTTAATTGTTTTCTTCCTTCACTGTTTAAAGCCAGCTTCACAGGTGTAGACACAGAACTTATATCATACCTTCAGTGGTGTTCAAGCGGGAGGTAACACCTTACCTGAATGGCTGGTCGCTAAACTGTATGGGGTCATCTCCATGGATTCCTGCATATAGAAACCAACCCTTGGAGACTGCTCCAACCAGGTTCCCTCAGTAACCACACTGCCTGAGGCTGTTTTTAAACTATAAAACCCATAAAATGAAATTTATTGCACTTTGCTGTATTTTACTAGAGTTAGAGGGCTCCGATAAAATTTACTGGTTAGATGTAAAACTCCATCGGTAAGAAAATGAACTGTTTTCTCAGGCACTCCTATTGAGCCATTTTGATCCCTGTCCTGAATCCCCAGACATGGCTAGAAGGCTTTCCTCATTTCAGCATAATTGAGGACAGGTAAATATAACAACTCCAGCTTTTCAGCCTTGTGGCCAAGTCTGACAGGGCTAACCTGACCTGCACCCAAAGGCCACAACTGATTCTACTACTGCTAACATTCACCTTGAAAGACTGCACAGTTTGCCATGCTTTCTGTTCCAAAGAGTGGAGCTGCAAATGGTGATAAGAAGCCTGGCATGCTGAGGGTGGTGCTCGCTCATGAAATGAAGATGGGAGTGGGAGGTGGAAAGGAGGATAATGGGGTCACCCTAGAGCTTCAAAGTTCATTTAATTGGACAGGACTTTTTCATTGTGCTAGGATGTTGACTTCATGACCAGAATTCACCATGTCTCAAGAAAAGTACTGTGGGGAACTAATAAAAGATGTATTTCTTCCAAGATCTTGCCCTCTCTCATCCTCTTCAAAATGTGACAGAAAGAGGGGAAGATGGGGGGAGAGAGAGAGAGAGAGAGAAAAGAAAGGAAGGAAGAGAGAAAGGCAGAAAGAGGGAAAGAGAGAAAACACGGGTAAAGGAAAAAACTTTTTGAGGAAAAAGCCTGGCAATTTCTTTTTTGTTTTACATTTCCTCAATACATCTGCCCAATAGTAAACATTCTTCACTTAAAATGTTTATAGATGTGTATGTGTGTGTGTGTGTGTGTGTGTAATGCAGTAAGGCAGGGTTTCCCAAAATGTAGAGTGCTGTGAGTGCTATGCAAAACGTTTTAGGTGAGCAACGGATGAATTTATTTTAGTACTCATGATTTATTTTGACACAGATTAGAAAAATACTAGTTTTCTACTTATTGCAGTGATGAAAAAATCTATTTTAAAAAATAAATGGCCAGGCACGGTGGCCCACGCCTGTAATCCCAGCACTTTGGGAGGCCGTGGTGGGCGGATCACGAGGTCAGGAGTTCGAGACCACCCTGACCAACATGGTGAAACCCCATGTCTACTAAAAATGCAAAAATTAGCCAGGCATGGTGGTGCGAACACCTGTAATCCCAGCTACTCAGGAGGCTGAGGCAGGAGAATCACTTGAGCCCAAGAGGTGGAGGTTTCAGTTAGCCGAGATCACGCCACTATACTCCAGCTTAGGCAACGGAGCGAGACTCTGTCCCCCACAAAAAAACCAACTGACCAACCAAACAAACAAACAAAACCCCTATTCAATCAAATAAGTCCATGTAAAGAAAGAAAATGACACATAGCATCATAGCAAAACTTCTTATGTGGTGCTGGAATGACCAATGTTTGGAAAACATTACAGTAAAGGAACTTGAGACATCTGGGAGAAATACAATTGTATTGTCTTTGTTTTGTCTGGTATTTTTTGTATCCCTCTCCCCCATTCACACACTTTGTGGGGCAGAGACACTGTTATGAGCTCTCCACACTGTTTTGTTTCCCTCTTGAGCACATGGGAAGATAGCAAATCCTTACCCTCCCTCTCCACAATGGGGCCTTGTGATTAATTCTGGTCATTGTAAAGTAGGTTATTGAAACGGCTGAGGAGAAGCTCGCCATTTTCAGGTCCAGCCCATAAGACATGATCCTTCATGAGTTATCATTCTGTCTGGTCATCTGATGGCTGATTGCTGAGGGCCCAGCTGAACTGGCTGCTTCCAGGAGCTTACAGTCTCCTGGGTAAAATCAATACATGAGTACCTAATGATATCACAAGGCAGAATGACATACATGGTAAAAGAAAGTAACACAGGATGTCAAGGGATTACAGGGGAAAAATGAAAATGTAATAAAAGCAAAGACAACAGCAGCATTTATGGAGTTCATGCTATGTGCCAGGAGTTGTGCTGAGCACTTTACTTGCATTATCCCCTTTAATCCTCACTGCAACCCAACTAAGAAAGAAAGTAACATTTAAGAGGTAGAATGACTGGCCTGGGTTTCCTTATTTCCTGTCAAGGCCAGAATTTAAATACAGAAAACTTGAAAAAGAGGTCAACTTAACTAGTATACACAGTCTGATTAGCTGCAGAGATGAGAAAAAGTGGATGAGGTAAAGAGAGAAATTGAAGATGACACCACCATTTCTAGACAACATGCCAGAAAGAAAAGGAACATGAATATTAACCATGATACAAGTTATTGCCTGATCTCACCCATTTCTTGGTGAGAACAAATATTTCCATTTATACCATGTCGAATTTAGGATACTGATGGGTCTTTCGTTGAAAATGGTACTTAGAAATGCAAATCTGTGTATTAGAAGATAGATCAAGCCCCCAAGTAAAGATCTGGGGGTCATTAGCACTCAGGAGCTACGCGTAACCAGAAAACAGGTCAAAATCATGTAAGGAGAGAATGCAGAAGAGGTTAAGAGCACTGATAATACTTGAAACTACCTTTTGCTTAAAGACATAGAATAACAAAGAGAAGTAAGTAACAGACACGAAGAAACTGCCAAAGAACTAGAAGGGCTCTATGTAGCTTCAATGTAATTCTCTTCAATAGCTATCTTTGTAGTCCTCATTAAGTCTAAGGCACTAAACCACGCTTAATGGATGATTCTGTATATAAGATACCTAAATACTTCCCCTCTATCCAGGAAAGCATCCTTCCTTCTGCACATATGATAATAAAGGACTAGAAAGAGAGAAAGGTATGTACAGTCAATTTCAAAGATGTTCTACCTCTGCTGCCCTTTGAGACTGGATATACACAGGAGACCACTTTGATCAAATGAATTAAATGAGTTTAAACAAACAACTAGGCAAATCAGCAAACAACTTTTCCCACTGATTTTCTCTAGTCTTTGTCCTTTCTCTCTCTTTTTTTTTTTCTTTCCTGACTTGGCTAAATCTATGATTCTAATGTCTCCAATCCTATTCTTTTCACTATTCCCAATCCAAGGTTAGAGTTGCTTTGTCATATTAAAACTAAATAGAGGAGCAATTGTTTTTGTGGCGTTGAAGGATTATAGAGCTGCAGTATAGTTAGAAGGGAACTTCTGGGTCATTATGTCTAAAACTGTTTGTTTTTACTGATGAGGAAAATGAGTCAGAGGAAAGCTGAAGTGACTGGACTCATATTGTCAGTGGCCGGATGGGGCCAGACCTGGAATACCAATCTCCTGCTTTCGAATTCAGCCCTTTCTCTGTCATATGTTTCCCTTCCTGCAGTTTGTCCATAGTCACACAGCTAGTTGCCAGTCTCCTGCAACTACTATTTCTAAATATTTCAATTCTACAAATTCTGGTTATTCAAATATGGAACACCCCGCCCATCCTTTGGTCAAGTGATGTCCCTTAATTTGAAACCAGATTGTGAAACAAAAATTAGACACAAATCCCTGCAAAGGAGCCAGGATCCTACAAATGCTATAATGTCTTTCCTTTGAACATAAGAAAACCTTTTTGGATTCATAGATTGAAGATTTGCCAGTAGTAGGATGAATAGAAGAGAGAGTAACATAGAACAATACTGTTTTCATAAACTCTGAACTAGTGAAGTAGTAACTTTTTTCATATTTACCCTTAGTAATTACTTTAGCAATAGACATGATTTGTATTGTTGCAGTAATAACTCATGAGCATATATTATTAGAGGATGAAAGATACACTGAATCAAGTAGTGTTGTATTGAAAGGAAAATGGTTAAAGAAATTCACTCCTGGGCTCAGAAATTATATGTCAAGCTACAGCCTAAAGTGAATTTTTATGACTGAGTTATAAACCCTTGGAAATACTGAGACACCTAACTGCAGTTGGTATCTTTATGATTAGATCACTTTTAGAAAATAGCAGAATTTGCTCCAGTGGCAGTTTCAGTCCCAGGAAATGAGGAAAGGCTGTGCTGGAAGGGAACCTGCAGGCATTTTAGGCCATCTAATGAATAAAGGAAAAGGATGGGCTTAGGACCAGGACAAAGAAAAGAGATGGGGCTGGGAGGCTGGGAATAGGAAACCAAGGGGACAAGGAGAGCAGGAAAAGGAAAAATATGAAAAGGGAGAGAAATTGAGACCATTTGAATGTCAAAATAATGATTACAGATTAGAACCTATTAAACACTATTGAATAGAATAGGAATCCATGAATCAATACTGATATAAATTAATTAATATATAAATAGGGAAGAAGAAGATGCTCTTTTTAATAATAGAATACCAGCTTATCAATTAAGAATGAATGATGGAATCAGAAAAATCATCATTTGGCCAACATGGTAATAATAACTGATTCAAGTAAGAATGAATATACTGGCTACAATAGTGGGTAAAAATTAGATAAGAAACAGGATACTTACATACCCTCAATGTAGCTCCCCATAAGACACTTGTAAATTACAAAGGGAAAATGGTAGTGGAGAATCTGGCAGACATAACATTAAGGAAGATGTCAGAGTTGGCTTACAAGTAATAGGACAAATAGACATTATGTGACTTCTGATAAAATGCACTGAAGACACAACATCACTTTTGTGTTGTTCCTGCCTAAAATGTGTTGCTGGAGTCTGATCATGAGGAACCCCAAACTGAGGTTAAACCCTAATTAAGGAATATTCTATAAAATAATTGGCTGGTACTCTTCAGAAATGTCAAGATCATTAAAGATGAGGAAAAATGGAGGAAATATTGCAGATTAAGGGAGTCTAAAGAGACAGGAAAACTAAAGGCAATGTGTAATCCGGGATTAGATCCTGGTTGAGAAAAATGAAATTTGCTATACATTTGCTCTGCAAATTAGATAATAGTGTTGTGTCAATGCTATTTTTTGGATTGTAATAACTTTATTGTGATTCTGAAAGAAAATATCCTTATTTTTATGATTAAATATTTAGGGGTTAAGAGGCATCTTGTCTACAACTTATTTCCAAACAGCTTGGAAAATAAATTTATATTTATGGAGAAGGAGACAGCATTTGAGAGACAGAGCAAGAGAGCTTGATAGCAAGACAGAAAGAGAGAGAGAGAGAGAATAAAGCAAATATGGGAAAATGCTAGCAGAGTATTTAGGGAAGCTCAGTGGAGGGTATATAATTCTTTGTACTAGTCTTTCAATCCTTTCATGTACCTGAAATTATTTCCAAAAAAGAAAGTCTTAAAGAGAAAGAATAGATGATGTTTGTAGAGGGAGGAAAGTGAAAAAGAGATATATTCAATATAAAGAAAGAGATATATTCAATATAAAGAAAGAGAAAAAGAAAATAAAAGATCACAAAAGGGAGAATAAATGAGGAAAATAAATGTGTCAACTCTAATAAAGAACTTCACTTTTGTGTACTTACAAAGTCTATTTCAAGGCCCATAAATCTGGGAGCTCAGAGATCCTTATGAGTTTAAGAACTCCCGAAGCTGGGCTGCAAGATATAACAGGCAGGCATGTGAGTTTTTTCTTGGGAGATTTGCTAACTTTCTTTAGATCAGAAAAGATGGCCAACCCCCTCACCCACCTACCTGATAAAGTTTGAATGTGTTTCCACCCAAATCTCATGTTGAAATGTAATCTCCAATGTTGGAGGTGGGGCCTGGTGGGAGGTGACTGGATCATGGGGGAGGATTTCTCATGAATAGCTTAGCACCTGATTTGTTTTTCTAAGACCACCAGAGTGGGCACAAAAGAACCAGCGAGTAGGCAAGGCTAAAAGCAAAACTGCAAATTTATTCTTTGGTCATCTAGCTTCAGGGACCGGAGCTGGGGGAAGGGGGGGGGGGGTTCTAATACAGTCCCGACAAGAGTAGGGGCTGAGAAAGCCCGCCCCCGGCGCATCTGCTGGGAGCGACTTTTCTAGGAGTGGAAGGGCAATAGGCGGGGCACGGGCATGTCGGGGGAGGGGGGCGCTCCGCAGGTGCCACCAGGTAAATCTTGGTCTCCTTGGATTGACATCACCTGGTGCATGCCTGATTAATCTGCACCTTCCCGGGCGTCAGCTGCATTCTCGCACACATGGGAAGAGTTGGTGGTGAAGAAGAACCCGGAAGTGCACCATCCTGCCTCCGTTCGTCCAAACAGCACCATCCTCTTGGTGCTGTCCTCACAATAGTAAGTGTGTTTTCATGAGATCTGATCTTTTAAAAGTGTGTGACACCTCCCTGCCTCTCTCTTGCTCCTGCTTTTGCCATGTAATGTGCAAGCTCCCTCTTCACCTTCCACCATCACTGGAAGCTTCCAGAGGCCAAGCCAGAAGCAGATGTCATTATGCTTCCTGTGCAGCCTGCAAAACCATGAGTCAATTAAACCTCTTTTCTTTATAAATTACCCAGTCTCAGATATTTCTTTATAGCAAAAAAGAATGGCCTAACACACCAACCCTGCCTCAGAGTTTAATAAAAGATGCCCATTTAGACACGATATTTACTAGCTGCTGAATCTACCAGACTTCTCAGTAGCCTCTTTCTTCTTCAAACTTTCTCAGGAAGAGGAGAAAGGCTCCATCCTCTCCATAACAGCTTTCATAACCTTTGTGATGCCAGTATGTTAAGAGACGTTTGGAAGTGTCTGTCCTTCTAGAATTTGTCAATTAGTCTGGTCCATGTCAAAGGTAGGAAAATCAGAAATGATCTCTTGCTCAAAACAAAAAAACAACTTTCTTTTGTATGGCAGAAAGTTATCCTTTTGAGGGCCAGGCCATTGTCGTAGGCCTGTTTCTGTGAACACAGGAACCTCAGAGAGGCTTTGGGGAAGATGTGCACAGGGAACATGGGGCCTCTATCTTTCAGCAGAGGCCGTGGCTCCTGGGCCACAGTGATCAGGCAGTGAATGTGTCCTAAAACCTCAGGCCAAAGAAGAGAACATCAGTCGTCATTCAAATGTCTTCTGTCTTCCTGCTCTTCTTCACTTTCTGCAAGATCCTTCTTAACCAAAGTGAAATGTGTTGCCTCCTGTAAATAGAAAATTCCGTAAGTGGGCAGCGTCAGACATTGTGTACAAATAAGTCACCAACGCTCTTTCTCTGGCCCTCTCCCATTGCTTTCCTTTCTCGTGGTGTCATTTGCAGGCATGTACTCTGTACATGATAGTTCTGAACAGTTCTGGATTTGCATGGTCCTTAATGAGGATGACCACATAGCACAGTTTGTCCAGAATAGGTCCAGTTTACATCTATCATGCCAGCATGTATATGGATAGCAATCCCTTTCACTCTCAAAAATGTCCTAGTTTGCATGATAAATCATTCACTCACTATATTTTTAATTTTCGTGATCTTAGAAGGATGTGTTAAGGTGAACTCTTACTAAAAAGAGTTGCAAAAAGTCTCTAGCCCTGCTAATGTCACTTGCTCACCGCTGAACCAATTACCATCTCCCAGGGGATGAGGTTTTCTGGTTGGTCAGCTGGTCATGTGCTCGTCTCTGATATTAACAAGTCATGTCTTTGTAAGAGATGGTCCTGTCAGAAAGGGAGGACTTGTTCTGGAAAAGCAAAGAGACTAATAAGCGAACATGAAATTAACATGTGACCATTATACAATACACACCTGAGGTTCTGCTCATATTTCATATAACTAGTTGGCTGGTTTTTTATTTCACATTTTCCCTTTTCCTCCTCTCCTCATCCCCATGATTTTGTATTGCCACCCTCCCAGCCCCATCTCTTTTCTCTGACGTGGTCCTAATTGTTATTTTCTACCTCTAATGAACTGCAAAGTCTCAGAAATCAAAGCTTAGACATAGAAACAGATCTAGACGGCATAGATATTGATACAACTATAGATATAAATACAGATCCCCATCACAGGTAGAAGGCCCTTATGCCCAGAGGAAATGTTCTCCAAATGTCTTCAAAATGAATTAAACTTGGCCAGGAGCGGTGGCTCACGCCTGTAATCCCAGCACTTCGGGCAGCCGAGGCGGGCGAATCACGAGGTCAGGACATCGAGACCATCCTGGCTAACACGGTGAAACCCTGTCTCTACTAAAAGTAGAAAACAATTAGTCAGGCGTGATGGCACCCTTCTGTAGTCCCAGCTACTTGGGAGGCTGAGGCAAGAGAATCGCTTGAACCTGGGAGCTGGAGGTTGCAGTGAGCCGAGATCGCACCACTGTACTCCAGCCTAGGCGACAGAGCGAGACTCTGTCTCAAAAAAAAAAAAAAAAAAAAAAAAAAGAATTAAACTTTTGAAATGAAAACTAAAACTAGTGTTCAGGTTGCAAAATAATTTATATATATATCATCTAGTTTGTTTCTCATGGCGATTTCATGAGATATTCTTTTCATCCCTTTGTTGCACTTCTGGAAACTAAAGCATAAGGTTACATACCTTTTTTAACCAAAATAATGTTACTCAGATTCCAATTTTATGATTTTAACTTTCATGATTTTCCCCACATCTATGAAACTGAGTACTGTTTTATTTTTCTCATTTGTTTACCTTTCCCCCCTGCTGTAATACATGATCACTGTAAAAATAAAACAAACCAAAAACAAGGAGGGGGTGGAGAGAGAAGAGGACAAGGAAAACCGTAAAGTTAAAAGGTTTGCATTCCCATCACTCAGGGATAATCAATATTAAGACTCTATTGTATTTCTTTCTTCTTCTTTCGCTTTCCTTCTTTTTCCTTCCTTCCTTCCTTCCTTCGTTCCTTCGTTCCTTCCTTCTTTCCTTCCTTCCTTCCTTCCATCTTTCGTTCTCATCCTTCTCTCTTTTCTCCCTTTCTTTTTCTTTCTTTCTTTCTTTCTTTCTTCCTTTCTTTCTTTTTCTTCTTTCTTTCTTTTGCTTTGTTTCTTCCTTTCTCTCTCTCTCTCTTTCCTTCTTTTCCCTCCCTCCGTTCCTTCCTTCTTTCTTTTGTTTTCTTTTTTCTTTCTTTCTTTTTCCTTCTTTTTAAGTTGGAGTGCAGTAGCACAATCTTGGCTCACTGCAACCTCTGCCTCCTGGAATCAAGCCGTCCTCCTACCTCAGCTTCCCTAGTAGTTGGGACTACAGGCACACACCACCACGACTAGCTAATTGTTTGTATTTTTCTTAGAGAAGGGGTTTCACCACGTTGCCCAAGATAGTCTTAAACTCTTGAGCTCAAGCAATCTGCCCGCCTCAACCTCACAAGATGCTAGGATTACAGTTGTGAGCCACCACATCTGGCCTCTAGGCTTTCCTTTATGGATATGAAATATGTTGTAGACTGAATTGTGTGCCCCTAAATTGAAGTCCCAATTCCAATGTGACTATATTTGGAGGTAGAGCCTCTAAGGACGATAAAAGAAAAAAATCAGCCAAATTAAATTTAAAGGAGTTTAATTGAGCAATGAATGATTCACAAGTCAGGCAGCCTTCTGAGCCACAGCAGGTTCACAGATTCCAGTGCAGCCACATGGTGGAAGAAGATTTATGGACAGACAAAGGAAAGTGACATGCAGAAAACAGAAATGAGGTGCAGAAACAGCTGGATAGGTTACAGCTCAGCTTTTGCCTTATTTCAACACAGTCCCAACAGTTGGCTACATTTGATTGGCCAAAACTCAGTGATTGGCACAAGTGTAGGCTGTGGTTTGTTTACACCTCCACTTATTATAGTTCACGATGTACAGGAAAACCTTTAGGCCGAACTTAAAATACATAAGGAGGCAGCTTTAGGCTAAACTTGATTTAACAAGGAGGTAGTTGAAGTTAAATGAGGTCATAAGGATGGGACCCTATAACCCAATAGGACTAATGTCCTTATAAGAAAAGGAAGAAACATGGGGCATGTGCCCTACACAGAGAAAAGGTCATGCGAGGACATAGCAAGAAGGCAGCCATCTGCAAACCAGGAAGTGAGGCCTCACCAAAAACCAATGTGGCTGTCACCTTGATCTTGGACTTCTAACCTCCAAAGCTGTAAGAAAATAAATGTCTATTTGTTTAATCCACCAGTCTCTGATAATCTCTTATGGCAGCCCAAGTAGACTAATACAGAACATATATTTTAAAGAAAATTAAGGTTATTCTACAGATTCCATTTTGTATCCTTCCTTTTTCACCCATTAAAATTTTTCCAAAAAGTTAAATATTCTTGGCATGCTGATGTTTGAAATGAATGTATGATATTTCATCATATGGATATGTCCTTGTGATACTGTAAAATATATATTTGGTCTTTCTTCCTGTTTCCTGACATGAAGCTCCTAAAATGATTAAAATCTCCAGAATGATGAGTGTCTTTTTTAGGCTAATAAGATGACTGGTGGCTGGGGTCCCCTAGATAGCTTCAGGATGGGGGCTTGTTACTGAGAAGACCAAGAGATGAGTGGAGAGTTGGGATTTTCAGCCTTAACCTCAACCTCTGAAGAGGAGAAAGGGGCTGAAGGTTGAGTTGATCACCAATGGCCAATGATGTAATCAATTGTGCCTAGTAATGAAACCTCTATATATACCAAAAGGACTAGGATCAGGGAGCTTTCAGATAGCAGAATATTTGTAGGTGCCTGGAGGGTGTTATTATGGTTGTACATGGTTGGAAGCTTCATATCCCTTCTCACATGCTTTGTCCTGTGCATCTCTTCCATCTGGCTGCTCTATCCTTCATAACAAATAGGTCAACACAAGTGAAGTGTTTCCCTGGGTTCTGTGAGGACCCGTAGCAAATTAATCAAACCCAAGAAGGGGTTTGTTAGAATCTTAAATTCATAGCCAGTCCATCAGAAGCAGAGGTGACAACTACCACTTGCAACGGGCATCTAAAGCAGGGTACAGTCTTGTAGGACTGAGCCCTCAACTTGTGGAATCTGTTGCTAACTCCAGGTAGATAGTGTAAGAATTGACTTGAATGAGAGAACACCCAGATGGTGTCTGTTGGATAACTGGTTGGTGTGTGGAGAGACTCCCCCCAGCATATACACATCTAGTACCAGAATTGCTTGGTTGATGTAAAAGAGAGTAGGAAACACATTTTGGTTTTTCCTTATCTAAATAGCCCTGGACTGTTTAACTAATCCTCTTATTGGACATTTGAGGATCATCCAATTTGCTATTATTAAAAAATTACAATAAAACTATAATAAATACACCTTATTAGAAACCAATATTGGACTGCACTTCTAATATTTTACTTTTAATATGTTTGTACAGATAAGGAAACATTTACCATTTTGATATAATATGCCAAATAGATTTCCAGAATTATTGTATGAAATTTCACTTTCACATGCATTATTTCAGAATCCTTGTTTTGCTGCATACTTTCCACTTTTAAGTATCATTTAAAAAATATTTACCAATTTGAGAGGTGACAATTTTTGTCTTGTTTCTGTTTTAATGTGCATTTGTTTTGTTCCTAGTAAAAGAATTTTCTATGTGTCTTATGCATTTATTGGGTGTTTGATTTCTTCTTTTATAAATTGTTAATATCCTTTTACCATCTTTGTAGTTGGTTTTTAATTTTTATTGATTTTTAAGCACTCTTTACGTATTATAGACAATAACTTAGTTTCTCTCTCCTTTGATATAAAATTTTCCTTATTTTAATGTTATTTTAATGTACTTTTGTAAGTAACTTCATTTAATTGGGTAACAATTAAAACCACAAGTATGTCCCCATATAACCAGAAGGGGCTGTATTTCTCTCTCTTCCTTTGAGCAGTTCTAATGTCCAAAAAAAGGTCTTCAATGTACTGTAAAACCTTGTTATAACTTGGTTCATTATCACACAGATTTTAGGTTAAGGTAGGTCAAGGCATGTTCCCTGAACCAAGCTTTGTTTTGTGAAAGAACACAGTTAACCTCTAACCTAGTCCTAATTCTGTTCTCAAACTCCAACATCATATATAAATACTACAAAGGTTTGAAGTGTTAGTGAGATAGGTCCAGAATTTCCAATTACCGAAAGAGGGACTCAGCCCAGCACTTTCAAAGCCTGACATGAAATAACCACCTTATTTGAAAAGTGCTGTTTTAATCTGTGTCATGGCAACAGTCAGAATCTTTGGCCAAGATAAATAATTAACTTTCTAACTATTGTGGGGACTTTGTCTTTTGTTTTACTAAGGAACTGTAAATCTGTGCCAAACATATTTTGTGTTTCTAAATCATCCAACTGTAATATGAGAATAATATATTTTAACTTTATTGGATAAAATAAAGAAAACTATGCAAACTGGGTCAATCTTCAAGAGGCTTGTAGTAATTTTACATAATGACGTGCCAGGCTTTGTATCACAATTTGAAATCCTGAAGATTCTGCTTGTTTTGCTTGCTTTTCACATATTTAAAAAATTACAGCGAGGCTTTTTTTTCTGCCCTATTTATGATTGAACAGACATAATCACATTTGAAAGGAATGTTGTTTATGCAGGCCACATGACAGAGAGGAGTTAAAAAAATAAAGAGGGGTGCATTACTTGGGTGTATTGCAAAGTACCTCAGTTTAGAAATTAGATTTGTGTTCAAATTTGGCAGATGCCATGAAGCCTTGGGGGAGTTCTAAACCTCCCCCTTTTTATTCATGAAAGCATGTTCATAATAATTTTTTTCCCATCTTAGAAGTTCATTGAGTGATAAAATTCATGTGAAAGCACTAACAGCACTCACAACCTATAGAATCTATGAGAACAAAACTTGTCCTGCAATAAGGTTTTCTTTAGGCTGCAGGGTGCTTGAAAACAGATGGAGTCCGAGTACCCTTAGACAGTACACGTACTTCCCAACTCACCATCCTCACTTCTTTTCGTTTTCTTATCCTCTCTTGGCTTTACTCACATGACCTCTCTGGTCTCTGCAAACACTCGAGTGTGGGACCACACTGTTGTTCAAAATGCATTGCACAGACCAACAGTATACAGGCACTTGTGTGAAAAAGCAGCTTCCTGGGTCTTAACCGAGACATTTTGAATCAAAATCTCTGGAACATGGGGCCTAGGAAGTGGTGCTTTTTGTTTTTTATTTTTTTGAGAGACGGAGCTTCTGTCATCCAGGCTAGAGTGCAGCTGCCCAATCTTGGCTCACCTGAACCTCCGCCTCCCAGGTTTAAGCGATTCTCCTGCCTCAGTTTCCCAAGTAGCTAGACTACAGTCATGCGCCACCATGCCCAGCTAATTTTTGTATTTTTTTAGTAGAGATGGGGTTTCACTATATATTGGCCAAGCTGGTCTCGAACTCCTGACCTCAGGTGATCTGCCCGCCTTGGCCTCCCAAAGTGCTGGGATTACAGGTGTGAGCCACCATGCTCGGCCA
Organism: Piliocolobus tephrosceles; assembly: GCF_002776525.5. NCBI lineage: Eukaryota > Metazoa > Chordata > Mammalia > Primates > Cercopithecidae > Piliocolobus > Piliocolobus tephrosceles. The sequence goes on from NC_045446.1 coordinate 33,611,282, forward strand.
ATGGTGCTTTTTAAATAAGAACCCCTGGACAAATGTGAGATACTGTTATTTTTCATCTTTAAAAAAGCAACATTGACGCATGCACAGAGTCTTCAGGGAAATTAAAAAACACTTCTTTCACAACCACAGGCAGGATACTCTAGACGAAGGGTCCAGCTCGGACTCTTATCTGATTGTACACTTTTCATGAATAACATTAAACATGAATAGGAAAAGTCTTGGGAAAGTTATTCAGTCATCCTTCATTTCCTCCCCTGTAAAAGAGGGGGTTGTATTTTTAAGTTTTTCCTGCCCCAATGCCTATGACTAGATAAGCATTCTCCTTTGGGGATTTTAAGAGATTGTATGCACAGTCCCGTGATCAATATGTGACAAACCCTGTTTGAGTCTCTAGATGCATTGTTTAAAAAATATTGATTATTATTCTCCATAGTGGACATCTGCTATTTTTATCTTCCTAGCATCTATTCTTCCTTCTTGTGGCAATAAAATTCCACGTAGACTTTGGGGAACCATCAATCAAGGTGGGACTGTTAATTAAGGTCTTGAGGCCCATGCTTGGCCAATCAGATGTTCTCTTCTTGGATGTGGCACGTTGGATGGTGGGACTCTAGAGCAGAAAGTAAGCAGAGTTCCCACAGAGAAGGCAGCCCCACAAAGAGACCTTGCACAGCTCCTATTACAAAGGCTCAGATCCACTATGGTTCCGGCCTTCCCAAGACCAGTTATTTACCCTCTCCTTTTATTGTCTGGGCCACCACAGATCTTTTCAGTTAACTTTTTTTTTTTTCACTTGACATAGCCAGTGACTGCTTCTGCTACTTGCAGCCAAAGAAATTTAATTCATCTTCTTGCAAAAGTCTCAGCTCACTCTCTCAGCATTTCCAAAGCAGCATTAGTGAAGGCTCTGGTCAGGCAAGGGGCTAAAGAAAGTGCACCTGCAGGAGAATTTTGCCCTCCTAGCTGATGCCTTGATTTAGCCTGGCTTTATAATTCTTGTTTAACTCCCCTGATGCAGTCTGACAGTATGAGGAGAACTGTTTCTCCATGATAAGAAAGCATTTGCCTTAGGGAGGTGGGAGAAGATTGAACAGAAGTGTTTTATATTCACTTGAACCACAATTATTTTGCTGACACAGGGCAAGGTATTAACAGGGTTTTGCTGTTGGGGAATTAAAAGCCATTTGGCCTATTCCTTGTTCAGACGTTTCTTATTTTTAATATTATGGTTTAAATGCAGTAATGTGTGGTTAAGAAAAAAATGAAAATGTGTGCCCTGACCTGTATGGATATTCAAATCCCCACAGGATTGTAGTGCTTGGGGAACACCCCAATTTGAAAGGCCTCTACCTTCAGGCTTCTAGCCGCCTTTCCTACTGAATCTCCCTTGAACCTCTCATTCCCTCTTTCTTACTCAGGCCATCTATTCTGTTCTGTAGTGTCTGGTCTCATCCCTTACTGTGCATTCCAGAGAGAGTTTACACTTGGAGAGTTTTTAAAAATATCGATCCTTCAGCCAACCATAGAGATGCTGGTTAATTGGTGTGGGATAGGGTCTGAATATCAAGATTTAGGAAGCTCTCCAAGTGATTCTAACGCATATGCAAGTTTGAAAATCTGTCCTCTAGCAAAAGGATTGGCAAATATGACCCATGGACCAAATCAAGTCCTCCAGCGTTTTGCAAATAAAGTTTCAATGGAGTAGAGCCATGCTCATTCTTATACAGATTGCCTATTGGTACTTTCTGGCTACACTGGCAGAGTTGAGAAGTTATGACAGAGACCTTATTGCCCACAAAGTCTGCTTAAAATATTTAGTATCTGGTCCTTTTCCATAAAGTCTTTTTCGACTCTGCTCTGGAGTGGTGGTTGTCAACTTTGTACATGTGTCAGAGTCACTTTGTAAGAATTGTTAAAATGCATTGCTGGCCCTTCCCTCCAGAGATATTCATTCAGTAGGCCTGAGATAGGGCTCAAGAATTCGCATTTCTTTTTCTTTTTTCTAAAAGACAGGGTCTCACTCTGCTACCTATGCTGGAGTGCAGCAGCATGATCATGCTCACTGCAGCCTCCGACTCCTGGCCTCAAGAGATCCTCCTGCCTCAGCCTCCCGAGTAGGTGGGACTACAGTTACATGCCACCATGCCTGGCTTTTTTTAAAATTTGTTTTGTAGAGATGGGGTCTTGTATGTTGCCCAGGCTGCTCTCAAACTCCTGGGCTCAAGAGGTCTTCAGGTTCCCAGGGGGAGGTGATACTGCTGATCTGGGAATCACACTTTGAGAACCACTACTATAAATTGAGCTGCTCAAATGGTAACTGCCTACAAACCACTGCAGTTCTGTCACAATGAAGATTCTGATTCAGTCAGCCTGGAGCAAGTCCTAAGAGTCTGCATTTCTAACGAGCTGCTAGATCACACCTGTGCTGCTGGTCCATGGACCAAACTTTGAGTAGCAAGGCTTTTAACAAACACACTTCCAATTTCCCACTTTCGTGCCTTTGTTCATCCCTCTGTTCTGTGCTTGAAATGTTTAATATTTACCTATTCTCAAGCTTTATTTTTTTTCTCTGTGAGCTGATGCCCTGAGTTCTTTTTATTTCGTTAGACCCTATCCATGCCTTTTATATGGTATCTTTCACCTTTTTACCTTCTATCTATTTCTCTAGTCAGAAATCACCTTGGCAAGTGTTTCAGACATTACGGGAGGACATATTAGAAACGTATAAAGAAGAGGATCACAGGTAATTTAACGGGTGGTATTCTTATATATTTTCTCCTCCTCATTTTCAAGAAGGTTGCAAAACCTTAAGATTCTTTTGTCCCAAGAGAAGTTTGTTACACATTGGAAAGCTGAAACTGCTTAGAGTCAAGAATGTGTCCTATCTCATATAAAAGCCTAAAATCATCCCAGAGAGAAACGGAGAGAAAAGCGCTCTTGGAGAACATGCAAAGGTAGAGACACGGCTTTTCTCTCCCAGACTGGGTAGGGAGGTAGTGGTCACTGACCCATGTCCTCATCTTGGCAGCACTCAGGTGACGGCAGCAACTCAGAGAGGACCAGTTGTGTGGTGTCTCTGGAGAGACTGGATGATGGGCACTGAGGTTCTCAGGCTTGGAAAGTCATCCTGTCCCACAAGTGGTATAGAAGCCGAGAGTTACATGACTTTGAGAGACAACAGGAGTTTGACCACTGCTGTTGTCCATGCTGACTATAGATGCTTAGAGTGATTGCATCCTTCCTCTTCATTCCAGACACCATCTAAGCTTCTCAGATTCTTAAAAAGTCTTAAGGGTTTAAGAAAAGGGAAGTTGGGATCAAATTTGAATTGATCTAAGGAAACTACACAGGTGACATATATTTTGCAAACCTGAGTTTATGAACTATGGTCACACACACTTTTAGAAATGTTACATCAGGAAATAATAATCAGAAGTGTGGCAAAGATTTATCTATAAATATTCTTATCATGTAGTATCTGAAATACTTAAAAAGTAATTATGATACAACTTTAAAATGAACTACTGATAAAAAATCATGTGCAAAAGAAATTTTAATGATAAGGAAAGTTGTTCTCAATATTTTGTTTAGGGCAAATAGGTTATAAAATAGCATATACAGTCTGATCTCAACTTTGTCTAATTGCAATACATCTCTACAGGCTCAAAAATGCTGGAAGGATAAAATAAAATATTAATAGTGGTTATCTCTGGGTAGTGAGATTAAGGGTGATTTTTATCCCTGATATCAGAGATAAAATATATCCCTTTCTATGACAGGAAAAAAATTTAAGTTTTTTTTTTTTAAAAAAAGCTTGAAGTCATAAAATTAAAAATAATTATCATTTGGGTGCCATGAGTACTCAAATCTTTATGGCATAATTAAGCCTAATCTCAATTCATATGACATTTTGCTTTTTTTCCCCTAAGGCCTTAGTTAACAAGCTTTAAAGCTGCACCTGTATGCCTCACTCACCCTCTGAACATTTTCATCAAACACTGTACTACATGTTCCTGCCTGCTCTTGCTACCATTAGTAACTCCTGTCTCTAGACTAGTATCCACATGGCTGTTATAGTTAGTTTCTTAAAGCATAGGGGATTCAGTGCTGAGAATTTCAACCCTGGTTCAAATCTCAGCTTTGCTATTAACTAGCTGTATGTCTTCATTAAAACTAAAACTTCTCCATCTGTAAAATGGGGGTGATTATAATAGAGTACCTAAATCAAGATTGTTATGAGAATTATCACTCTATGAAACATTGAGTGCAGCTATGTTACTTTCACTCTCAGCTTGTAAATGACTCTGTAGTGTTTGTTTTTTCTTATATAAAAAAATGATGCTTAACTTCTAAACAGGGAAATGAGAATTAAAACCAAAATGAGATAACATTCCATATTCAACAGATTGGTAAAGGACATGAAAAAATGAGAACACTAATAAACTGCTAATAAACTGTAATAAATGTCTGGTTGTTATAAATTGATACAACCTCTTTGGAAATAGCTTGGCATTATCTAATAACATCAAAGATAGGCAGCCTTATTAGCCATCACATCAGTTCTATTCCTACTTATATGCTATAAACTTGTGTACCTGTGAATCAGAGCATGCATTGTGTATGTTTACAGTAGCAATATTTTGAAATAGCATTGAACTAGAAACAACCCAAATGTTCATTGATGGGAGAATAAACAAAGACATGTGGCATATCCATTCAATGGAATACTCTACAGCAAATAAAAAGAATGAGCTTTAGACGGGTGAATAAATATTATAAGCAAACATAAAAGAATACATACTATGATACCATATATATAAAGTTCAAAAAGGAGCAAAACACAAAAGAGTACATACTATACGATGCTATATATGTAAAGTTCAAAAGTAAAAACTAAACTACGTTTTTTGAGCATACACGAATAAGTGTAAGACCTTTTTAGAGAGGCAAGAAAACTAATTACTATAAAAGACAGAATAGCGATTTACCTTTAGAAGGGCAAAGAGGGTATTGTGTTAAATGAGGAAGACACAGGCATTTTCTGGGTTGCTGCCAATATTCTATGTCTTGACTTTGGTACTAGTTACACAAGTATTTATTTTATAATCATTTATTATACTGATATTTATGATTTATGCACATTTCTATATGAGTGTTATATTTCACATTTTAAAACATTTAAAAAGTAGTTAGGGGAATGTTGGGAATATGGCACCCTGAATGTGTCACTGCTGTTCTCTAATCTCAATTGCTAACAGCAGTCTTCCTCTCCGGAGTCTATCTGGCAGGCAGGCAGGGCACTGAAGGGTAAGAATACGACTTTGGTTTCTGTAGATCCAGACACAGAAAGTTGAGGTCAGACTTTTTCTTTTGGCTTTGGACACAGCCTGGAGTTGTAGAGAATTTTGGAGCAAAAATCAGTGTACCATGGTCTTGAAGAGAATATAGGTTTTGGAAATCTGTGGCATTCCAAGAAGAAGAGTGGTGCTGAGAAAAGTATTTCAAGGGGATTTCCTTTTCTCCTTCCTTTGAGAGCCTCAATCAGGTACTTACCACCACCTATCAGCTGGTACTGAACTCGCCACACTGGCAGAGATATATTTCCGTCTCACCGACTTCAAGAGTGAATACCCCATAAACTCAGCCTTAGTCCGCAGAGTAGTCAAAGGAAAACTATAATCCATGTAAGGGATCCTAGCAGCCAGAGAAAGAACACTCAGAACATCTGGAAAAGGTGGTTCTTGATTAAATAAAGCTGTTAAAAGAGGCAGGTAATTACTAAAACAATACAACAAAAGTAATACAAATACCTAGGAGATTCTATGTTTGAAACAAAAGTTTAATTTGTAAATTGAATGAGAGAATTCATTAGTATCCAAGAATATCAAATGGAATGTGTATTTCAAAACCTTGCAAAAAATACAAAAAGATGGGAATCATGAAGGACAAAGTAGAAGACTTGGAAGATAACTAAACGTGAGTAATAGAAGATCTAGAAGGAGAAAAATAAATAGGTGGTAATATTTAAATTATCTATGCTAAAAAAAAACTTGATTTTGGAGAGTAAAATACCTTATTTAATTCTAAGTATTATTTGAGAGGAAATGACAATGATCTGCAAAGGAAAACAGTCATTCTGACTATGGAATGACATCTACAGAAGATTGATAGGGAAGGATTGAAAATCACTCAACCACCAGGAGGTTGGAAAGATGTTTGTATATAAGAAAAAGTTCAAAGAATCAAGTTTCCATAAGCCTTTTCTGAGAAAAGGACTTTCATTTAAAACAAAAACAAAAACAAACAAACAAAAAAAACCCCAATGAGTCAGAACAGAGATCTTAAGATAGGAGAAATGGAAGAGGAGAAGAAACCATAAAACTTGCAAAATATCTAGCTAGAAAAATTGCCTGAGAGCATAATGTGTGAGCTATATAAGTATTCTTAAAAGAGCCATATTTCAAGGGAAGACCTAATGATGGAATGAAACCGAAAGTTTTTAACCATCTTAGCAAAACCTGAGTTGTCAAAGTGGTAGAGATGGGGGAAAGAATAAGTAACAGCAGACAAACCAGTGAGGCAATAAATCTTGAGGGAGATTGGGAAGAGAAGAGTTGTATTTTACTTTCACGTAATAATAGAAAAATATGAGTTTAATCAGAAATTTAGGAAAGGAAAATTAACCGCTAATGAAATGGTAAATACAGTTAATTGCCCTTCTAAATTAATTGATGTGGTGAAAGTACAGGGATTGGAATATTTTGCTTGATCAAATCAGCAGAAACAAAGAACAAGAGAGGCATATGGATACAGTCAGTCATTAATTAATCTTGTTTTTAGTTTTGCAACAACTGAAATACAAAGGACAGTAAAATTTGAAAAAAGGAAATATTAATTAATAAAAATAAATACAAAATGTGTGCCATAAAATTTGCATTTTAGAGTTGAGCAAACATTTTGGCTTGGAACTTTCTTTCTTTCTTTTTTTTTTTTTTTTTTTTTTTTTGAGACACAGTCTTGCTCTGTCACCCAGGCTGGAGTGCAGTGGCACGATCTCAGCTCACTGCAACCTCCACCTCCCGAGTTCAAGCAGTTCTCCTGCCTCAGCTTCCTGAGTAGCTGGGACTACAGGCGCTTGCCACCATGCCGGGCTAATTTTTGTATTTTTAGTAAAGATGGGGTTTCACCATGTTGACCAGGCTGGTCTTGAACTCCTGACCTCAGATTATCCACCTGCCTTGGCCTCCCAAAGTGCTGGGATTACAGGCATGAGCCACCGTGCCCAGCGGAACTTTTTTTTTATTTCCACCAGCGCTAATTTTTCCAGCTATCTTATTTTATTTTTTTGAGAGTCCATATAGTTTGTAAATTGCCTTAAATATGTTTTATAACAAGATATAGTGTGTTTTCAAAAAATCTTTTATAACAAGAAGTAGCATACATTTTCTTTAAAAAAGCCTACATACAAATACATTTTGAAGAAAAATATGACCCCCAAAAATGAAAAGAAATTTACAAGTGAATGAATGGGCAAAGAGATAGCAGGCAAAGCCAAACAATAAGAAAAAAAGAGTGATAATATTAAAATCAGATAATGAATTTGGATTAAAAAGTTCTAAGAAGAATAAGATATAATCGTTGCATACCTTTTTGTGTCAAAATACATAGCAGCTGAACAGAAAGCAAAAGTGCATAGATGTATAAGTAGAGTTTAATAAAAATACAATATAGTGGTACCCTTTAATATGACTATTTCAGAACTGGACAGTTGAATTAGACCAAAAAATAAGGATATACATAAAATAATTGAAGAATATAATTCTATAACTTTTAAATAGGAAAATACATTGTGTACATGTCTGTGGAATATTTATAAGAATTAATTACATACTTGACCAAAGAAACTATTTAGGGCATGCTCTCTAATCAAAATATAATGAAATTAGGAATAAGCACTTTTTAAAATAGTCTCTAATAATAATTTATAAAAGACCTTAGGTCAAAAAAAGAAATCAAATCTGAAATTATAAATGATTTATAGAAATGAGTGAAAATAAAAATACTTCATCAAAAATCTAAGCATCACAATAAAAATTGTGTTTATGATAAAATGTATGTTCTTAATGCCTTTATTACTAAGAAAGAAAGACCAAAGAAGGGAAAAGGGGGAAAATGGAATTAAATACTTATTAAGGAACTTTTAACTTATTAAGGCATTAGAAAAAAACAAACAATGGCCAGGCGCGGTGGCTCATGCCTGTAATCCCAGGACTTTGGGAGGCCTAGGTGGGTGGATCACGAGGTCAGGACATCGAGACCATCCTGGCCAACAAACCCCGTCTCTACTAAAAATACAAAAAACTAGCCCGGTGTGGTGGCAGGCACCTGTAGTCCCACCTACTCGGAAGGCTGAGGCAGGAGAATCACTTGAACCCAGGAGGTGGAGGTTGCAGTGAGCTGAGATTGCGCCACTGCACTCCAGCCAGGTGACAGAGCAAGACTGTCTCGACAGAAAGAAAGAAGGAAGGAAGGAAAGAAGGAAGGAAGGAAGGAAGGAGAGAGAGAGGAAGAAAAGAATCAGCAAATGAAATTTTTAAAATAAAAGCTAAATTTGAGTCAATGAAGATAAAAACAAAGAATGTGTATATTCAAAGCTGGTTCTTTGAAAATACCTGAAAAACAAGAACAAGCAACAACCACAACAAAAACAAAAAATCAGAAAGCCAAATTATGTTAGAAAAAAAAGGAACAAAAATATAAAAGAATTAGAAATGAGATGGAAGACACAATCCTAGATGCAAAAGATGAAGAAAATGCTGAGGGCCACTTGCAACTCTGGCAACAAACAGAGGGAAAGGGTGATTTCCTTGTAAAACACAGGTCTTCAGCACAATGTTTGACATATGAGTTTAATAAATATCATCTATCATTATTATTGTTATTAGCATGTCACATTCAAATTCTTTTGCCAGTTCATCATAAGACAAAGCTCAAACCTCCCTCGCTGAGAAAAATTGCCAGCAACTATCAAAGGATATGTTATTCCCTCATTGTAAACAACATTTATGGAGCACCCATTGTTTCTGGGGCATGTTCAGATTCAGTGAAATATAAGATATGGCCTCTGCCTGATAAGAACTTAAAATGTTTAGGAACTGATGTGTACATGTGAGTAATTATTTCAGATTTTGGGGAACAAGAGCCGATTGACAGTTGAGATCATACCAGCTACCAGAGGGCAGGGGAAGGAGAAATCTTTTGTGAGGGTTGATGACAGAAGTACTTTATGGTGATGGAATTCCAGTGGAATTCTTAAGAATGGGCTGGATTGAAATAAATTTCTAAGAGGAAAAAGGAGTGTGGGCTGGAAAGCAAATAAGGGACTCAAAGTTTGTAAACTGGCCAGTGTGGCTGAAAGAAAGAAGTACATCTCATAGGGAGCTAAGAGGCAAAGGAAGGAAAAGTATGTTGGGCTAGATAATGAAGAGCTCTGGATTTAAATCTATGGAGTTAAGAATTTGTCCTGTACACAGTGCATAGTCATTACAGAGTCCTGAGCAGGTCGGTGACACCATAAGCTACAGTCTTGGGAAGGCTGTGTTAGCAGCAATATGCTTGGTGGACTTGGGAAGGGGTGTAGACTTGGCCAGGAGCAGCAGAGCAGCCTCAAGGTGGAGGGACTATTGCTATTATTTTAGGCCTTGGTGAAATCTTGAAATGTCAGTATCCCATTCTGCAGATGGAAAAAACACAAAATGACTTCTGAGCCAAACAGAACAAGGAGGTGTGTAGGCAATAAAACTAAGATGCCTTCAGCAATCCTGGTACAGAATTAGCCACACTTAACCAACTGCCTGCTGTCCTCCTTTTGACGTTAGAGAGACTCTTATTCTTTGGCAACATTACTCAGTTCCTCCAGAGGTGGCAGCTTGGGAGAGAGAACCTCTTTGTCACTGATAGATACACATTCATTTATCCACCATGAATGGGACAAATTTTCTAAAGGAGTTTCCTCGAGTTTAGCCTGTTGGGGTTTGACTCTCCATAAAGCTGGGTTTCTTCTGCCTCTCCCCCACACACCCCTCCTCCGTGGTCTGTATCCTCTCCAGGAACACAGAGAGTTAACCTTTGCAATCGGATTTGCTCTGTGCAACATGAAGTGTCACCCACAAACACAGTGTACAAGGCGTCTGTGAAACGTATGAAAAGAAGTCCAGGAATTCAGTTAATTAACCACATCAGTTTCTTAACGTGATCAATTTTAATTAAACTGAATTTTAATAGAGATCTGTGTAGTCTGTAGAGACCAATTGCTAATTCTACAAAGCATGTGCTGCTTTTCAGTTCAGATTTGCTCCCATCTAATTAATATGGATAGAGCATTAAGCCTTTTTGGACTCTGGTGGTTTTCATTTCATGACTATTAATGATTTTAATGAACTGGACTAATTCAGTAGTTTTCATCCCAGTGTTTCAGGGCTTTGTTCATCACAAATTTCAGGTTTATAATTGGTTTCCAGGTCTTAACAGTGGTCATTGATCAGCTTCAGCAGTTCCTTTTACAACTCGGTAGGCACTGGAGACTCTGTTAACCCTTTGCTGCCTGGAGCTGAGAACAGTGCAGCGCTTCAGGGCAGAGTCCTGGCTTAACCATCAACCTAACACAGCCACAGGGGCAGGGGAGAACTTAAAATTCATATGGTGATGTTAGCACAGGACAGAACAGAAAAGGTCACCCCAGCAATACGGAAGCTTTAAAAAAAAAAGAAAGAAAGAAAAGACTGGGGATTAGCTTTATTTTTCAGCTTTAATTTTCAATACTCCAAGTGAGATATGCATAATGAAATTATCATTCTCATTTTGGCAAATCACATTTTCTAACCACTCATTGGCCCCTGCCAATCCCTACTGGGCATCTTTATCGAAAGCAAAAGAGCTAAAACTAAGGAGTAAGAGAAAAGAATTATGAAGAGCTAATAAAAAGCAGAAGCAGGGAGACTGGGCTGAGGAGGGGTATAGCTTGGGAAAACTAACACAGATAAAGAAATGTATACATTGATGAATACGTACTTATTTTTACATGACCGGGGTTGATCTTCACCATTGGAGACTTGCTCATGGTCCTTTGCTGCCCTGAAAATAAACAATGATATTTGAGTCTCTCATTTAAAATAAAAGACAAAACTTTTAAATATTCTGTATCCAAAATGACTATTACATCTTTATGTTGCTGGTGCTGCCTTATCAGTTCCGAAAAGTGACAGGCAGGATGAATATACAGAAGAGTCAAGGTCACACCACCCAAATAAAGCAAGGTAGAAAAGAGTAGATTCTCTGAAACAGACACCTACCTCTTTAATTATCCAAGAAACAGCAATGTAAACACCCAAACCGCAGTGCAGAAATGTAGCTCAGAATCATCAGAAGCTCTTAAAAAGCTTGTTTTTGTAAGCCTACCCAGAAAATTTCCCCCTGCCCCCTCACCCACCAATGGAAGAACATAAAAATCTTTGCAGAGGTACAGAACTGTAATTCACAAATGTTCCAGGGTTGTTTTTTTTTTTTTTTCCTGAAAATATTCTGCCAGAGATTGAGTTGATCTGGATTCCAAACCCAGTTGAAATCTCTTCAGCAGTTTAATTCGTAAAAAGATCTTTCTTATTCAGTAATATTCTTACAAAGATGGTGACTTTTTTTTTTTTAACATATCATCTCTGTATTTTCAAGCACAGAGGATCTGAAGAATAAATTAAATGAAGATCATTACCAAGGTAGCATTTAAAATGACCCAGGAGAAAAAATATGTATAAAGTTGAGAACGTTCATTTATTTTATATTTTCTCACTCCACTCCCCTTGACTCACTCATGCTTGGTTTCTTTGATAACGTTGGTTAACAAATTATGTCTCTGGCCAGTTGAATTTATTTCTTCTCCTATAGGTTGATATATTTAAACAAACTGTTGGTTATAATAGAGTTGATTGTATATCTTTAATTCCCGTTCATCTCTCAATCCTTTTCAGTCTTACTTCTGTCCCATAGAGCTGCAGATATGCTCTCCATCTATAAAATGGTGATAATAATGGCTTCCTTGAAGGGCCATTGTGTAGATTAGCACACTTAGCAAGGTGGCTCAGTAAATTATGGCTATTACTACTACTCAAATCACCAATGACCTTTTGATTGACAAACAGCTTATGTCCTTATCTGCCAAGCTGTCTGAAGCATTTGACACTGTAAACCACACATTTTAAAATCCTTCCAAGAAAGCACTCATTTATACCTTTGTTCTTTTAACAAATATATATGCAACATCAGGCATTGGTCTAGGCACTGGAGATACCATTTATTTCAGCAAGGCAGAAAGTTCTTGTCTTCTAGGAGTTTTTATTTTTTTCTAATGGGGAAAATAGACAAATACGAATCAAAAAGTAATAGCTAACATTTATTGAGAACTTAAATTGTACCAGACAACATTCTTAGCTTTTTGCATATTTTAACTTATTTAACTTAGATGAGTGTACTATCATGATCCCCATTTTACAGATGAGGACACCAAGGCACTGGTAGTTAACTATCTTGGTGAGGGTCACAAAGTTTGTAAATGATGGAGTCTGAATTTAAACCAAAGCAGTCTGCTCCAAAATCCAAGTTTCTAAACCCAATGCTCTACTAAAAATCAGAAAACAAGACTGACATCACACAAAGAAAGACACTGTAAATGGTGTGGTCAGGGAAACCCTCTTTGAGGGGGTGATGTGTGAGCAGAAACTCCAATACTGAGAAAAAATAAAGAAAGTGTGGTATCCTGGAAGTCAAGTTATATGAACTGAGTTGAGTCTCCCACAACAAATTCATATGTTGAAGCCTTCATCCCCAGTGTGACTGCATTTGGAGACAGGGCTTTTAGGAGTTAATTTGGAATAAGTGAGATCATAAAGGTGAGGGTCTTACTTCAACAGTACTTTAGAAGGTGACTTTAGAAGAGAAGGAAAAGACAGAGCTCTCTCGCTCCACATACATGCACTGAGGAAAGATCCAGAGAGGACACAGTAAAAATGCAGTCATCACTACACCAGGAAGAAAGTCCCCACCAGAAAAAGAATTGGCCAGCACTTTGATCTTGGACTTCCCAGTCTTCAGAACTGTGAGAAAATAAATTTCTGTTGTGTAAGCACCCAGTTGTTGGTGTTTGTTTCGGCAGCCCAAGCTGACTGACTAAGACACCAAATGAAGTCTAGAAGCCTGGAAGAATAATGTCTCTGAGATGTTTAATGAAGAAGGCCAGAGTACTTGAGAGTTTAGAAAGATGAACTTTGACAAGAGGTATTGCAATGGGTTCAAAAGAGTGATGAAAAGGCTAGGTGTGGTGGCTCACATCTGTAATCCTATCGATTCAGGAGGCTAAGGCAGGAGTTTTGCTTGAGGCCAGGAGTTCAAGACCAGCCTGGGCAACATCATGAGACCACCCCCATCTCTAAAAATAAAAATAAGAACTCTTAGACAGGTGTGATGGTATATGCCTGTAGTTCCAACTACTTGGGGGACTGAGATGTGAGGATTGCCTGGGAGTTCAAGGCTGCAGTGAGCTATGATTATGCCACTGTACTCCAGCCTGGGTGACAGAGTGAGATTCCAATTCATCCCAAAAGGTGGGCAGAGGTCAGGAAAAGAAAAACAAATGTAAACAGCTCTTTCATGGAGATTTCTTACAAAAGGAATCAAGAGCTAAGCCATTACAGCACTGAAGGACCTTTAACATGGAAGATAATACATAATGTTTATATGCTGATGGTGTAACTTAGTAGACAGAGGAAAAACAGTTCATCCACTGTTCCAGAAAGGGAGGCGGGGGTTAAGGACATAGAGTCGGCCCTCCCTATCTGTGGGTTCCACATTCGTGGATTCAACCAACCACAGATCAAAAAAATATGGGGGTAGAACAATAAAAAATAATAATACAAGAAAAATATAAATAATGCAAATTAAAAACAATATGGTACAACAATTGTTTACATAGAATTTACATTGTATTATATTTTAAATAATCTAGAGATGATTTAAAGTAAATAATCTAGAGATGATTTAAAGTATATGGAGGATGTGCATTGGTTATATGCAAATACTATGCCATTTTATGTCAGGAACTTGAGCATCCTCAGATTTTGGTATTCGTGGGGGTCCTGAAACAACTGTATACACAAGGAGGGAAGGCAGAGTTCACAAATATATTCAAATACCTGGGTAGGACAGAAGATTTGATAGTGGAAAGGAGATAGTTTTCGGTTTCCCTCGTTAAGTGAACATTACATTAACAGAAACTATGTGTCATTCATAACTGGACACTATCGCTATTATCTACCCCTTGTAGAGATGAGGAAACTGAGCCCCAGAGAAAATAAGTAACTGGCTCACAGAATTCACTCAGGTAGCGATTAGCAAAACTGGAGTTTGAACTAAACCTGCCTCTTTTGATTGTTTTTTTGTTTTTGTTTTTTACTTGAGTAAACTAAAAAAGACCCACCATTAGTTGAAAGTGAAAGGAAAGACAATTATTTTGGAGTTTGGAAAGTAGAGGACAAGTTGAGATAGTTATTTTAGAAAACAGACAAGCAAGTTGAGTAATGAAATATGCAGAATTTCTAGGCTGTGCTGAAGATTTTCTTGAGATTATAAACATAAAATTTAAATGAAACCAGTCTATATGGATTTGTGTTGTGTTGTTTTGCTTTGTCTATAGCTCTATTTAACTGATGAAATAGAGCAATAAATTTTAAATAGGTTTTGGGGTTTGCCAGTAGAATATGATGGAAGGAGAGACAGACAAGGCAACTGAGGATATATAGAAAATTTTATGATCATCAACCGTGGATCTAAACTGGATGAGGAGGAATGACAGACCAGAGAGGGTGATAGGTAGTAAATGTGGATAGACTGAAGTGGGTTTGGTAGAGTAGGTAATTTGGAACGTGAAAGCGAATATTTATTCATTAAGATTTTGAAGTTTAGAGTGTGAGGTATTTGGCATTAAGACTTCTGGAAAGTCCTAGGGTCAGACCATGGAAGGTGGGGGAGGGAGGTATAGACTCAAAGCATGTAGGAAGCAATGACGTCAGGGTAATGATGGGCAGGGTGTGAACATCGAGATTCTCAGGAGTAATGGCAGGAGGACAGTGCAGGGAAAGACAGTGAGCCAGTGCTAAAACTTCAGAGGTTGAAAGAAGTGATCAGGTGACAGGCGATTGCAAAAGAGGAGAGAACAAATGGGAATTTAATGTCATCTGCTTCAAAGGGGCCAGGGGTTTTGAGGGTGAAGGAAGGCACTAGGGTCTAGAAATAGCAGTGAAGAAAAATAACACTAATCCTCATCCAGACCCCAGTGCAAACCCTCTCCATACTTTCCGATGAGTTTGTTTGCTTCGCTTTTGGTATTTTACTCTACATTTCTAAGCAATACGCATACATGGCCACTTCTTAACTTCACTGTTTTAGGCATTATTTATTGACTTTGAATTTTGGAAAATGAGGATTCTCTTTGACACACATGTGTGTATATATACACACACACACGCACATAGTCTCTCTCTAAACCCATTCTGGTTATATGTATGGGTTCTGTTGTTTTCTTTCTGAAAACTTGCAAAAAAATTATTTTTATTTTGGTCTCTAGTGTTTGAAATTTATTATTCTGGACACAGGGTGGACTCCTTCAATCTGGAAACTCATGCTCTTTGGATTGGGGAAAATGTCTTGATTTATTTCTTTGAGGATAGATTTTCCTCCATTCTCTCTTCTTACTCTCCTATTATTCAGATGTTATTTGGTCATCCAATTTTTTTATTTCTTCTCTCTTTATTTCCATTTCTTACTCCTTTTGGTATAGCAGTATAGGGGTATAGACAGTCCTAGAGCAATTTTTTAGTTAATCCCTCAGTTTGAGGTTTCCTTGACTCAAATTTAGATTTTAAAAAGGTATTTTCAAGTAAAGATAGTGATTTCACTTCTTAAAGATTACTGTGCACCACCTCCATCCCCACCCCCTCTACATTTTGGGACAGTCAGAAGGCTTCCTTGTGGCCTGAATAAGAGGTCAGAGTTTTTCGAGTCCCCTTTTTATAGGCTGGGCAGATCTTTGAGGTTCTTGGGCCCCTAGGTGTGGTTCTATTCCTCACATGGCTTTAAAATACCCACTCCCAGACCATAGGTCCAATATCTGGTCTGATATCCATACGGTGCCAGCAGTCCCTTCTCATCATTTCGGCTCTGCTTTCCTGCTTCAGTTCTGGCATCTGGGCATTTGTTTTAAATTCAGCTATGTGGCAAAAAGAGTAGTTTGTTATAATATTTTATTCAAGATTCCATGAGTTTGTGGTGGGAGAAAACAGGCAAAATTCTGCTATATCTATTATCCTTGTCTAAGGATTGTGCAAACATCACCTTCCTTTTTTTCTTTATTCTTTTTTTTTTTTTTTTTTTAGGGGATGGAGTCTCACTCTGTTGCCCAGGCTGGAGTACAGTGGCACGATGTCAGCTCACTGCAACCTCCATCTCCCGGGTTTAAGTGACTCTTGTGCCTCAGCCTCCCAGGAGCTGGGATTATGGGCACCCGCCACCATGCCCGGCTAATTTTTGTATTTTTAGTAGAGATGGAATTTCACCATGTTGGCCAGGCTGGTCTTGAACTCCTGACCTCAAGAGATCCGCTTACGTTGGCCTCTCAACGTGCTGGGATTACAGGCATGAGCCACCATGCTTGGCCCCACCTTTCCTTTTATATGTCCTGCCTGGGTACTGTACTGGGCTTCTGCCTGTTGTCCTTGCTGCAAGTTACTACTTCCTTGTTACCATTTTCAGTTATTGATATAAAAAACTAACAAACAATCTGATTTTGTTGCTTCAGTCCTTAAAAGCTTCCTTTGGCTTACTATAACTTTCAAGATCAAGGCCATTAGCCAGGTCACAAAGTTACTCAAAACTTAATCCCAATTATTAGGGACTGAATTGTGTCCCCTTCAAATATGTATGTTGGAAATTCTAACCCCTGGGATCTCAGAATGTGACTGTTGAGATAGGGTTGACTGAAGTCATATGGGTGGGCCCTCATCTGATATGACTGGTGTCCATATAAGAAGGCAAAGACGCCAGGGCTGTGCATATACCAAGAAAGAGCCATGCAAAGACATGGAGAGAAGACAGAAATATGCAAGCCCAGGAGCGAGGCTTGTGGAGAAACAAACCTGCAAACAGCTTGATCTTGGACTTCTAGACTCCAGAACTGTGAGAAATATACCTCTGCTGTTTAATCCACTCAGTCTGTGATATATTGTTCTTGCTAACTGTATATCCCATTACTTCCCTTCCCAGTAACCCAGATATGACCAATGATTCACCATCCCTCAATTATGCAAGTTATTTTTCACAACTGGAAACCTCAGGGAATACTACCCTTGCAGATATGTTAAGCTAAATAGGCACCCCCCAAGATATCCAGGTCCTGATTATCAGAACCTGTGAGTATTAACTTAGATAGCAAAAGGGACTTTGCAGTTGTGAATAAGTTAAGGGTTTTTTCTTTCTTTCCTTTTTTTTTTTTTTTGAGACAGAGTTTTGCTCTTGTTGCCCAGGCTGGAGTGCAATGGCATAATCTTGGCTCATCACAACCTCTGCCTCCCAGGTTCAAGTGATTCTCCTGCCTCAGCCTCCCAAGTACCTGGGATTACAGGCATGCGCCACCAAGCCTGGCTAATTTTGTATTTTTAGTAGAGATGGGGTTTCTCCATGTTGGTCAGGCTGGTCTCAATCTCCTGACCTCAGGTGATCCACCTGCCTCGGCCTCCCAAAGTGCTGGGATTACAGGCGTGTGCCACCGTGCCTGGCCGAGTTAAGGATCTTAAGAAGGAGAAGACATCCTAGATGATCCAGGTGGGCCCTAAATGTAATCACAGGAGTCTTTATAAGAAGGAGGCAGAGGGAGATTTGACTACAAAAGAAGAGGTGGGAAATGTGATAATGGAAACAAGAGGCTGGAGTGATTGGAAGAAGGGGTCACAAGGTGAGGAATGTGGAAAGCCTCCAGAAGCTGGAAAAGGCAAGGAAACTGTTTCTCCCCCTAGAACATCCAGAAGGAACCAGTCCTACTGATGCCTTGACTCAAGCCCAGTAAACTAGTGTTTGAACCTCTGGCCTCCAGAACTGTAACTGAATAAATTTGTATTATTTTAAGCCACCAAGATTGTAGAAACTTGTTACAGAAGTCACAGACAACTAAAACACCACGGACATTTTGAATTGCCTCTTCAGAACCAGATTTTATGCCATTTCCTCTGCAAAGCCCTCCCTTATTCCCTCAAACAGGACCATGTCTCTTTATTCAGTTTTCTTGAAACATCTGTCCTACATTAATAGGACATTATTCAAAAATCTACTCTATTAGGGCTGGGCACAGTGGCTCACGCCTGTAATCCCAGCACTTTGGGAGGCCAAGGCAGGCGGATCACGAGGTCAGGAGATGGACACCATCCTGGCTAACACGGTGAAACCCCATCTCTACTAAAAATACAAAAAAAAAAAAAAATTAGCTGGGCATGATGGCAGGCGCCTGTAGTCCCAGCTGCTTGGGAGGCTGAGGCAGGAGAATGGCATGAACATGGGAGGCAGAGCTTGCAGTGAGCCGAGATCCCGCCACTGCACTCCAGCCTGGGCAACAGAGCCAGACTCCATCTCAAAAAAAAAAAAAAAAAAAAAAAAACTACTGTATTAGATTTTTTAAAACTTTATTACTTTTAAACAATTATAATTATACCAAAAGTTACATAAATAGTATCGTGTACCCTTCTTTCAGCTTCTCTAATGTTGACATCTTACATGACTGTGATAAAAAATCAAAACTAGAAAACTCAGTTTGGTACAATACTACTAACTAGACCACACACTTTATTCAGTTGTCATTAACTATGTTGGGTTTAAATTATTTTTTACACTAGATTGTGAGTTCCTCAAAGTCTGGGATCACTTACCTCATTTGTCTTGATATTCATAATGCCTAATGAACACTAGCATCTCAATAAATGTTTTAGAATAAATGAGATGGGAAGCATGGAGAGAAGACTGGAAAGGAGAAGAGATAAACTCAAGTTTCTTTGTTCACATTATTTTAAAAATTACTGTTGTATCTTTGGGCCGGAAGCAGAATGAAAATGGAACAATAGTCTTGCATGACATTAAAACTTTAGTGAAATTTCAATGCTGTACTCTGACTTCTTGGTATATATTTTCACATTTGGAAAACAACACATGAATTTTTATTACATGTACTGTACCTCATTCCAATTAAGAAGTTTTTTTAAACGATCATTTAATAGTTCAGATGCTAAAAACTTTCATTTTACCTAGCTAGTATTTTAGTTAGGATTTTCCAAAAAGAATAGGTAAAAAAATCATCTAGTATTTATTTTTCTTGCTGAGTTCCACCTCAAAAAAGTCCTGTATTAATGAAAAGTTGTCTTACATGTGAAACTGAGAATACAGGAAAACATTTGAAAGGCTTATTGATGAAACTTGAGCAGTTGCACATTCTTCTGTGGCCGCAGTTGGAAAATGAAACATTTCTTTTCTATTTGGCAATTTAAAGTTAAATATATGTTTTATTTCCCAGCTAAAGCTACATTTGTGCATTTAAATGATGTGTAAATCATTCTGTGAGGCAGAAAAGTTCAGCCACAGGTCACCAAAGGTGAGGTTATCTGATCCTGGAAGGAACACTAGAGATGAGAGCTCATGTGTCAAATCTGCCCTTCAGCTATTGCTGACCTTTTTCTATAGATCAACTTAGCGGACTTTTGGAAAAACAGAGGAAAGGGATGACAGTCACTATTTGCCTGCTATGAACAGAGAGATAATGTACATGATCTGTTTTAAACCCCTCCCCAAACCTCACATTGTAGATCATTATTAACCCTAATTTTCAGATAAGAAAGCAGAAGCTCAGAGATTAAGCAATTTGTCCAAATCACAAAACTATTACATGAAGAGCTGGGGGTCTATCTCACTTTGACCTCTAACCTTATGCTCTTTCTTCTGCGGTTGATGACTTTCTACAAAAGCAGTGGCTTTCTACCTTGACTGAACATTAGAATCACCTGGGTAGCTTCACAAACTCCCAAAATGTAGGCGGCCCCACTCTGGCAGTGGGGCCCAGGTATCTGTATATTTAAAACTGCTCCAGGTGATTCCAGTGTGCAGGAAAGTTTAAGAATGAAGGAGAGGCCTCAAAATAGAAGAAATAGAAGGCATCCCATATAGTCTGATTTGGGAAGCATAGAAGGACCCCACATCTAATAATGATCTCCCAAAGTGGACTTCTATGATGCCTAATATTCCTATCATCTTCATCATTTATTTGGGTAAAGGTATCTGTTCTCCAGAAGGCCACTGTTAAAATGCAAATAAGTCACTTAATAGGAGAAATGCATTAATATATGATTGTCCAAGCCTGGATTACATGATTCTGTCTTGGTCAACATTTTTAATCACCACCTTGGAGAAAGACGCACAAGGTTTGCTCATTAAATTTGTAGCTGACACAGACCTAGAAAAGCTAGCTCATTTGTTAGAATCTGAGATCGGACCTTTCCATCCTGTCTCCTCCCTCACCAACAAAAGTCTCTAGAGGCTGAAACACTGGATTCAAATGAAGAATTAATATAAAGTCTCGAGAATGCAGATTCAAACTATGAACAGCATAAAAACCTGATTTCAAAATAATTCATGTGGAAACAATTCTGGAGATTTTAATACACGTTAAGCTGTATATGGACCCAATAATATGATCTTGCTGATAAAAATGCTGATGAAATCTCAGGTTTCACAAACAGAGGTATCACATTCAGGCCAAGGGGTGTGACCATCCCTTGACCTGTAGACTATTTAAATAATATTAGGGGAATTATGTTTCCAAAGAGACTGAAAAACTAGATAGTGTCCAGATGAAGGGTGGCAATCAGAATGTGGAAGAACCTGGAAACTACATCAACTGAGGAAAAAGCACAGCTGAGATGTCATTTCATCTGTGGGACTTTCCAGAATATCCCCATATACTTAACTAGAATAATTTCCTCCTTTTCAATGCATTGTTCTTGGTGCATTTTAATCTCATATAGCATTATAGGATAGTTAGTGGTATGTTTATTTCCTGATAAACTGTTATGCTCCTGAGGCCAACGACTGTGTTTTATTCTTCTTTATTTTCCAACACCTTTTTTATGGTAGATATTACTGAATCACTCTTGTGACATCCTTTGCTATTTGGTTTTCATTTTCTTGAAATTCCCTAATTCAAATTTGCTAAAAGAAATATATTAATTGGTGTGAGCTAGGTAACAACCTCTCAGGGATGGGAATATCTGCTTAGGGTTGGCAGTTAGACTAGATAGATCATGTTTATTTCAACTGAAGTTTCCATAATTCATAGATTCCTCTAATTCATGGTTGGTTTAACAGCTGGCAAGCAGAGAGTGCAGTTCTGAAGCAATGGGAGCAAAGGTGGTATATTTTCACTAGACCATATAGTGGAATGAAGGGAGGGGAAGTTAGAGACCTGTGTGATCCACAAAGAGTATAAGTCTCAATGAAGTGCTAATCTGAGACGGAAGCAGTGGGAAAATTAGTACATCAAAGAGGATGGCATGCAAAAAGAAAAAAAATCAATTTTTTTCTAATTTCTCAGGTTAAACCAGACATGACTATGAAATATTTTCTGCATCTATGTACAATCCCAATCTTGTTCCATTCTTTTCTCCAAGTTTGGTTTATAATTTCTCTTATAATGAAAAGAAAATCACGTAAATTATATGTGACTTCTGTGTCTGGCTCTGTTGGAATATCTAGGGCTATTTCATTTATCTGTTGTATCACAAATCACCCCAAATCTTAGTGACATAAAAAAGCAATCATTTTATAACACCCATAAACTCTGTGGATCAGGAATTCAGAAAAGACACGGTGGAAATGGCTCTTCTCTACTCCTTGATGTCTTCTTGAGCCTCAGCTAGGATTGCCCAAACAGCTAGAGAGCAAGAAGAGCTGAGGCTGAAGGATTGACTTCCATGATGCTTCTTCTCTTGTATATATGGAATTTGGAAGGGATCTCTAAAGAACAGGCTCAGATTGGACTGTTCACAAGACCACCTCTGTGGTCAATTCAGTATGGCAGTCTCCAAGTAGACTTTTAAGATGATGTTTCATGGCTTTAAGAGCAAATGTTCCAGCAGCATAAAGCAGATGTTGAATGGCCATTTATGAATTCTGCTGTGATCCATTAGTTGAAGTAGTTCTAAGTCTGCCCAAACTTAAGGATAGGGGTCAAAGATCTCACCTCTCAAAAGGAGTGGGATCAAAAAGGATTTACAGCCATGTGTTACCACCACAGTAACACACTAATATACTTTCTGAGAATGACCATAAAAATCAGGTAAATTTTTTTAAAGAAGAAGAGGACCCCATCAAAAAACTGCTGATGTAAATAATACTCAAAATGCTAAGATGCCAGTGAGAAGGAAATCACAGAGAGATTTTATAACCACTTTTTACTTCAGGGCATTTGTTGATTTTTGAATGGGGAGCCAAGAATTCACTCAGAGGGCCAGAACATATAGCTTCTGTTAAAAGGCAGAGAAGTCAGTGGAAAATCTGGCAATCTCACAGGGCTACAGAGCCAAAAATTAGAGTTTGGAACTGCCATGATAGCCAGAATTTGGTGATGGGTGGGGAAGGTGGAGGCAAGATTCTCATTAGAAGAAAGAAGTAAGCCCAGCTCTCCGCCTGTTTTCCCTTAAGAAATTTGCTGATTCTACAGAAAAGGAGAATAAGAATCATATAATAAAGCAAATTTTTCTACTTTCTCTTGGTTCTGGGAAGACAAAAAAAAGTGACACTTGAGTACTTGGGACACACTATAGGGAGGGGCCCTACTAGATACATCAGATTATTGATTGAAAAACACTGAGGATGACAATCTAGGAGCATGGACAAACCAGATACAGAATTTTAGAAAACTGCAATCCATCTTTGAATTAGCTCAGTTCCCATTTGGCTTAAAGGAGCCTGCTACCATTCTGTTTGCTTACTGAAGAATAATATCAACTCTGTGTAGGATAAGATAGCATTATTAAGTGCCTCTAATACTTATTATTAGCAATATCTGGCTATTAGTAAAAAATATATCCAGGTATGTCAAGAAACAGAACCAAGAGAAAAAAATGACAACTGAAGCAGACCTGCAGATGACACATTTCTTAGTGTTATTAGGGATAGACTTTAATGTAATTGGACTTAATACATTCAAGAAAACAGGCATTAATATGGAGAATTTCACTAGATACCTGGCATTTATTTTGAAAACAAAATAGAAGTTATAGAATTAAGCCATAATAGCTGGAACTTGAAATTAAGACTCAATAGATGGGTTTACCAGCAGATCAGACATAGCAGAAAAGTTGGTTACTAAACTGAAATATAAATTGGTAGAAAATATCCAGGCCAAAGCATAGAGAGCTAAAATGATACGGAATAGGAAAGATCATAGAGACATATGGGACATAGTGAAGAGCTCAGAGAAAAATAAAATATAAAAAAAATTTGAAAGGATAATAGTAAAAGTTTCCCAAGACTGACAAATATATCAGCCACAAGAATCCCTATGAACTTCAATAGAGTACACAGGCCAAAAACACAACCAAACAAACAAAGAAACAAAAAATATAAACCAAACCAAAGCAAAAAAAAATCTCCTCACGTAAGCTCAGAATAATAACGTTTCTGAAAGAAAACAAATAAGCAGCCAGAGGTTTTTTAATGTATTGCCTTTAAAATAGAAACATTAAAATTTACAGTTGCCTTCTGACTTCTGATGAAAGTCAGAAGACAATGGAAAAACATCTTTAAAGATGTTTTTCTAAAAACTGAAAGAAAAATGTTAATGCAATTTTATATTTGGTAAAACTATTTTTAAAAGCTGAAGGTCAAATAATGATGTTTTTGGACAGAAAAAAGCTGAGTGAACTCATCATTAGGAGACTGAAAGAAACACTAATGGACAGATGGAAAATGATCCTAGAAAGAGCCATGAAAATACAAGAAGGAATGAAGAACTAAGTAAACATTAAATAGTTAGATAAATATAAATGAGTATTGAACATACAAAACAGTAAGTATGTCTTTGGGGGGCTTAAGATGCACAGAATTAAAATACATAATAACAATAACAGAAAAGCCCAAAATGAGTAAATGGAGGTAAAGTATTCCAAAGTCCTTGTATTACCTGTGAATGGCTAAAAATATTCATTTTTATATAAATCAAGGCTGTATGTTACTGAAAGAATGCATAACTAACAAGGTTCTACCTAACTAAACTATAACTAGCCTGCTTCAAGGTATAGATTGCAAACATTGGGTTTACCCAAAAGAAGTTAAGAAAGAAGAGGAGAAAGAAAATAACAAGTGAGACAAACAGTCAATAAATAAAGATAAACCCAAGAATCATGTGTTTTAAATACTACAACTTAAAAATCAAAATGGTCATACTAAACAGAATTAAATCCAACTATATACTGTTTAGACTTTTATTAAAAGAACACACCTACTTTAAATGGGAAACATAGAAAAATCAGGTAAAATAATATACAAATCAGGTGAAATAATAGCCTGAAAGGATTCAGAGACCATTTGTTATCCATGCTGACTCTTTCACTTTATGTATCATGCTGCTGAGGCTCAGAGTGACAGCAAGTCAGGTAGACTAAGGATTCTACAGGATTCTGACTCCTGGCTCCGTCATTTTCATCTAACACCATAAATGGAAATTGCCATACTTTCCGTCGTGTCTCATTGATTCCCAAACCAGAATGCCATGTTACTCTGAGTAGAGCCCATTCATGCTGGACCGACTGTGTTTGGGGAAAACAGAACTCTAAGAATACGTTTCTGAAATGGTTTCCTTTGTGGAATCTGTGAGAGACTTTTGATTTGCACAGTATGATTGATTTGTAATCTCTGCTGCCCAGCTCAGAGGACGGATGCGTGGGCAGTGAGACATCCCTCTGCATGATACTTTTTTTTTTTTCTTTCCCTCATTCCATTTTCACTTTCTTTCCCATTCAAGATTTATGACTGGAGAAAAGATAAAAGAAAAAACAAATGCAAACTCTAAACCAAGAGAGTGTTCCTGACTATATTTCAGCTCTCCTAACAAATTGCCTGATCAAGTTCACCTAGCTCAGTCAACAAATCAGATGAGAAATTTTAACCCATTGCCCACCAGTATCACATTGGTGGGGAAGATGACATTTATTTGTCTAATATGATCATGTATTAAAATTAGATGTGAATTATAATGCAAAAATAAAATGTTAGAACTCATTGTGGCAAGTGAGGTACTTGTGTGATTATCTATTTGAAACAATCAGATCAAAGCTACCTTTATCTCCAAAGACAAAAATGATAGTGGCACAACATAGAGCCCTGACTTTGGGTCTGCTTTTGACTTGTCTGTCTCTTTCTGCTTTCCCTGACAGACCTGAGCAGCAGCCTCAGGTTTTTCCCGGTGTCTGGGTTAATTAGAAGTAGAGCAGGAAGTATATACAGCCTGAGGCTTTAGAATCAGATTATATGGTCAATCAAGCTCATTAGCTGTCATAGCAGGGATAACGCAAGAAGTCTTTAAAGCCTCTGAGTTATAACGTTTCCTCCTCCAAGACTATAGACTTAAGGACCTACAATTATACCCCTTTCCATAGTCTTCCCCACTAATACAATAGCTAACATTTCTTAAACACTATGAGCTCGGTATCTTAAATGCTTCTTTCATTTAATCCTCATAACAACCCTATGAGGTAAGTACTGCTGTTATTACCACTTTACAGATGAGGACATTCATGTTCAAAAGGATTAAATAGTACCAAAGCCAGTCACCTAATCAGTGGCCAAGATGGACTTTGAATACAGTGGCCTACAGTCCTTAGCACCCCATCTGTCTCTAGGACAAAAACTCTGACTTGGATCTCATCTGACTGTCTGGGTCCCTGACAGCCTGCTAACTCCTTCTTAGACCCTCGGCCTGAGAGTGGAATCTTTCTACGTGCTCTACAATCTCAAGATCCAGGGAAGAATTCTGTCTTCCCTGGCAGTTAGAACTTCCTGAAAGTTTCAACTCTGGCCTCTCTCAAACAGTTCCCTCGCTGCTTCTAAGCTTACAATATCCTTTGGACACTGTGTTTCAAGCTGTACAACTGCTTTTATGAGTACCAGCTGCCAAATCTCAACCAGCCTCTCCTGGTCAGTCCCAGCGCTTTCGCTGTTGCCAACAGAAACTTTGGCTCTTCCGTTCCCAGCATGCCTGGCTCCTAAGTGTGCGCCCGCCATGGCAGTCTGCGGACACATGCAGACTGTTTAACTGGAGCATATAATCATTTCATAGTAAACTCCTAATAAGGCATTCCCAAGAGTATCAGCCTCTGTGACAGCTTGTCAGACCCATATTTCAGGCTGCCTTAGGCTGCCAGGTAGAATTATGAACTGTTGCTGTTTTCTCTGTTTTTCAGTTAGTTATCTTTTGCCATTCTAAATCGTTTAAATGATTTGCAGATTTTATTTCAGCTTTTTTTTCTTGATGACATATTCCTCCCCTCCTTGCATTATTATTTTTAAATAAAATTCCTCAGACTTAGCAGGAAAGGCCACTTGAAAGTAAAGTCTCACAAAACAAAATAAATGAGAAGCATAGATTTCCCTCTGTGACCCTTTTGTCATTCTCTATGCATTAAGCAACTGTGCATTAAGCTTAATAACTTTGGGCTAATGTTCAAAAGGGACAATGGAAGCCTTGGAAGTGACACTGTGAATATTGAAGTCCAAAGGGTAAAGAGAATGTGATATCCTTCTTATGGCTGATAAGGGAGTGGCCTCATAAAAGGAAAATGAGGGTGTTAGTCTAGATGATCACCAGGGTTCCGTAAAGTTGTAAAATTCTAAGTGGTCAAGGGGGACAGCCCTAATATGATGGGTTAAAGTGTGAAGGTAATCACTAACACCGTACTTGGCCCTAATAATTTGTCTACTTCTTATTGATCTGAATGGATATATTGCTGTTAATATCCCAGAAATAATTTGCAGAGGGTCCCTTGAAACTATGTTATAGATTTCAGTGCCATGTAAAGGTTCTTGGTTATTTTCTGGCCTGTTACTGAGTCTAAAAAAACTCCTATCTCTTGAGACTCTTGGTTGGAAACCTTAGAAACCAACGCCGGCTACTTAGCAAAAGAGGATTTATTGGAAGGAAGAGCAAGTCACAGAATCAATGGGAGGCTGGAGGACCTAGCATAGAAAATACACCATCATGAAATGACTCTGGTGGTTGGAGAGGAAACTATGTCTTATCAAAGGAAATGTCTGGTGCCCAAGCCACACCTACTGACTGAGTCACCGAAGAGCCAAAGTTCTGAGAATAAGAATCACAATGGCACCTTGGTCACTGTTTCCCAGGTGTCCCGGGGGGCTGAAAAGGAATATGATCTCCTAGACTTCTATAGTGGGAGGTAATAAGAACTGCCTTACCATTAAACCAACATTCAAAGAGGACTTCCATCCAAAAGGAAGTTGGGGAGGAGTATGATCGAATACGAGACAGGCAAACAAAGATCAAATGTCTGCGACAATGGTATATTACAATAGGGTGTACACCTACATATGTTACTATGTGGTATGCCTATTGTATTCAAAATATCATTAGCTTTAGGGTCAGATAGACTTTATTAAAAACGTAACCCTGCCACTTTCTAGCTGTGTGATCAGGCAGATGTGTTTTTAGCTCTGGGATTCTCAGACAATTCTTTCTCCTTTTGTCCTTATAGGCTTAAGGACATGATTCATACAAAAGCTGGCACACAGTAGGTTTTTATTATTTTACTTTTCTTGGAGGAAGACATGTTCCTCATTTTGTATCTTAAATAATGGCTAGCCAAGCAAAACTTTTCTAAAAGACTTTGACAAAGAGTCTTTGAAATGAGGAAATGGAATAAAATGTAGTAATTAGTAGCATACAGACAGCTTGAGCCCTGTTCCACAAACAGGAAACCTGTACCAAGATCTGGGAGGGACACCTTTTCTCAGCGTTTATACCAAACAGCAAAGTATCCTTTACCTTGATAATTGGATGTCTCTCCCTTTGATTGAGAAATTAGATCTCTTCCCCCTCACGCCGCCACCCATATATTTTACTTTACAATTTAGAATGCTGGGTGTCTCTGAATTTTGCTGGTGCATTTGCTTAGAATTAATACTATTATCATAAAGGGCCAAGTTTTTAAATTTATTTTCATGCTAAGTTAGCAGGAAAGATCAAAGTCCTTTCATCTTATGACTGAACTGCTCAAGCATCTAAAAATGCCTTCAGGACTTCAGATAGAAGCCACCACAGTACGTGATACGTTCTTTTTATAGACTTACAGGTCTATGAGCCATTTTTTTTTTTTTTTTTTTTTGGCAACCTAATACAGCTAGCTACTGCATTGTGTGGCAAATGAAACAAAGAGGTCTGCTTTCATTAGCCACACTTCCTTAACTAAAAATGCTCAGTCTGCCATGTGTAGTTTTTTGTTTGTTTGTTTGTTTGTTTTCTAGCAGAAAGATGATTCTGACCTGAGCTTTTTTAAAACAAAATTTTAGGGTCTTTAAGAAAATTATTCATTATTAACTTCAGTTAACTAAGAAAGAAATTGATATTTTTAACCAGATTTTAGAGCATATATTAAAGCTTCTGGTGTATATTGGTGAGCCGAGCCAATTTCATCAAATTCTCTCAGGCCTGTCATCCTCCAAATCTAACTATGTAAGACATCCAAATATTAAGGAAAATCCCTGTTTTTTGGTAAGCGGTGTCTGGAATGTTCAAATAGAAAAAGTAACTGTAACTTCATGGTTATATTCTCTACAAGTATATATACAAATGTTTGCTTGTGAGCATGCTGTTTACCATAAAAACTGAAAGCAATCTAAATGTCCAGCAGTAGAGGGTTGAGTAGATAAAATGTGGTCTATCTCTATAAAAGAAAACCTCATTATTTGTAATATCCTGAGGAAAAATGGCATGCAAATTTCATTTCACTATAGGTAAAATACAATTTAAAACAATATGTTCAATATGATCTCAACTTTGTAAATACACAGAGACACAAACAGAAAAAAGACTAGGATGACATTCCAACCACACAGTTATTTTTTCCCTAAGTGGTACAATTGTAGTTGGTTTTTATTTTTTTCCTCTTGTGTATCTGTATTTTCTAGAATTACAGCAAAAAGAATTAAAAACAGTAAATTATTTAATATAGCAACAAGATATGATTGATGTTATTTTGTTTTCAGACTTTCGACTCTCAAACTTACATCAGATATTAGCAGTGTTACTCACTTCTAGATAAAGTATCGAAGTCGTGGACTAAAGGGATGAATATGAGACTTACAAACCTTGGATGTGTTATTTCCTACTACTTAAAATTCTTTAACTCCATCCCTAATATGAATGTTTGGCTAGATGGTGCTGACACACTTGCAGATATTTTTCTTTCTGAGTTAAGCTTCAATTACATCCTTCATCATCTTGCCTAATTAATGTTCATATATTTGAGTATGGCCACTGCAGTTAGTAGTTAGTAACCCGAAACATCAACTTATTGAAGAAAAAAATCCTGATGTATAATAATAAATTGTATTGCTCCCCCCCCCCCCCAACCCACTCTAAAGTATTTATTCTAGTACTGAGAAAAAGTTTGAGTCTGTTTCTTCCAGGCCCCCTGCACTGGTGATTTGTTCCTGGCACAAGCACAGCCTTAAATCTTCACCCTCAAATTAGAATTCTTCTTCTGAAGTCTCACATGCTGGTGAAGTGAATGGCTCTGGTGTCGGAATGCCTGGGTTTAAATTTTAGTTTCATCACCAACTAACAAGCTGTGTGGCTTTGGGCAAGTTAGTTAACCTCTTTATGTTTCAGTTTCCTCCTCTATAATAGGGGGAAAATATTGGCACTTACTCCATGAGGTTACAGTGAAGACTGCTTGAATTAATACATGTAGAATTTGAAACAGTGGCACACAGTAAGTGCTCTATAAATAAAAGGTGTGCTGGCCATTTTCTCTTTGCCCTCCTCATCCCTTCATAAATCCATCCTCATACTTCTCTGCCTTGCTTAGGGCCCACAGAAACTGACCTCCCTAGACTGCATTCCCCAACTTCCTCACCTCTGGCTTCTAGTTGGGTTTGCCAGTAGATTGTAGGGCAGGAAGAAACAGATGTTCCAGAATTTATTCCTCCCTGTCTTTGCTGCTCCTTTTAGGGATCGGGTAGTGGCTGCATTCTTCTATGGCTACAGTTGGAATGGCAACAGTTCCTGATAGGCAGTCCCTCTCTAGAGCACCCATTTTCATAAGATTTCTCTAACACCATTCCTTTATCTTGCTTTTCCAGGCCTTGGGACAGTAACAGCTCCCAATTGTTGCTAATTCCTGGGTGCTTCACCATGCTTTGTTGGTTCCCTGAAGCCTGCCCATGTCTCTCTTAATTGTCTCTTCATTAAATGTTCTCTAGTTAATACCTTTTGAGAGAGCCAAGTGCTTCCTGTTGAGATCCTGACTGATGCAACTGAACATTATTAATATATGTGTCCTTTTGCTCATAGCAGTATTGCAGTCAGAAGAAATTGTTGAGCATAAAAGTGATCCTTTTATTGAGCATGCAAGGTACCAGACAACTTTCAGATTCTTCTGAATTATGAATGCCTCAGGTTTGCTAAACCATCTAAGAATCACACTGGTGAAATCTGAAGGATGGAATTTTTAGTTATGGTTTTATTTGTGCATCAGGAAATCTGCTGCTTAGAAATCATACTAAGCTTTGGATTCTTTTTTCTTGTCTGCTTATACACTGTCTTTATTCAAAGTGATCAAGAAAAATTCCTGGTTGTGATTTCTACTAAATTTATACCAGGCGATAGTTTTGAGTCAATTAACTATTCATTTACTTATTCATCAAATATAAATTGAGGGCCTGCTCTGTGCCAGGGGAACACACTGCTGGGGAAAATATTGAAAGCAGAAAACAGAGGCAAGGCACAGTCCTTGTGGAACTTAACTTTCTAATTAGGGGGAAAAATTTAATTCTCTGAATGAATGTAAACATACATACACACACACACACAAACACACACACGGTAAAATTATAGGTGTGACAGTGCCATGAAGGGAGGCACATGATACCAAAAGAGTCTTTAATAGAGAGAGATGATCTATCAGGAGATAAGGGAAGGCACTCTCAATACGGTGACATGAGATAAAACCTGAAGAATAAGAACGAGTTGATAAGGGAGAGAATTTCAGAAAGGGGAAAGAGCATGTGCCAAGGCCCTGTGGTGAGTGTGGGCTGTGGTGAAAACTGAAGGGATCAGTGTGGCCAGAGGGCAGGAAAGGGAATACATGATGAGGCTGAGAGGAAGCTGAAGGCTAAAGGATGGGGCCTTAAAGACCATGTTCAGCAGTTTGTCTTATTTCTAAGAGCAATGGGACACCATTGGAGGATTTTTAAGCAAGAAATGATGGGACTGGGTTTTGAGTTTTTCAAAAATCATTTTGTCTCTAGAGGAGTTGTTGTTCTAAACTCTAGGATTCCAGACCACAAAAACAAGTTGAAATAAGAATAGAGAATGTTCACTAGTTTCTTTGCAGGTGATTAGATAGGAGCTAAAATAATTCATCCTAACCAAAAGGATTCTTCTCAATGCCTCAGTAGTGACAGGTAATTTCAAGATGTGATCGTTATACATGTCTGTTTCTAATCAAT
The DNA here is from genome assembly GCF_002776525.5 of Piliocolobus tephrosceles. Classification (NCBI taxonomy): domain Eukaryota; kingdom Metazoa; phylum Chordata; class Mammalia; order Primates; family Cercopithecidae; genus Piliocolobus; species Piliocolobus tephrosceles. Next base: position 33,643,160 of record NC_045446.1, read on the forward strand.
CCCTGATTCTACATTTCAGCAAGTCAACACTGCTCCATATTTTTGTAACTTTCTGGTAATTTTCATGTCACAGCTGTCACTGGGCTCCCTGCTGGACTCAAGTACACATAACTAATTAATCAATCAATCAAGGAGGAGAGAAAGTCATGTCTGATGCTACAATGAGGATCTTTGCTTGCTAAACTCAATGACTAGTTTAAGGTAGGATTAAAAAACAAGGAGGCCTTCTTAGGAAGCAGAACTTTCAGATTTAAAGATAATTCCTAAGACTAATGGTCTTATAATTTAGAGTGCGTGCACTGTGGTTACCTTGCTGGTTATTCCATACTATCAATGGAAGCAAATCTATGGCTGGAACTCCTATTGCTACCCCATCACCAATATGGAGGGAGGCGGGAGGCAGGGAAAGGGAACAACAGGGAGAGGGAAGAATTCCTGGGTCAGGAGTCAGGAGTCTGGATCTAGCTCACCCACTAATCCACTACCTACATAAACTTGGGCAAGTCATTTTAGCTCACAGGGCCTCATTTCTTCACCTGTGAAAAATTAGTCCTATTGAAAGTAAAGAGAGGAATCCATCAAGGGAAGCAGTCACAACTTCAAGTATGGATGGACATAGGATGCCTCCAGACTTGAGTCCTTGGCACTCTGGATCCAGAAAGCTGACTCTGTTTACCCACAGCTGACCATGTTAATTAAAGTTTGCTGCTTTACCTTTTCAATAACCAGGAGGAACAGCAAAGAAGGTCTATGTTACATGTTTCACTCATCAGATTAGGTCTGATTCTTATGCTCCAATAGACAAGCCTAAAGTTCAGTGGTGCTTCCCAGTAGAGGAGTATCATGTAAAATATTTGCACACATGAGGCAGTGTACCTGCAGAACCAGCCTAATCTGGTTCAATTTTGTGTAATAAAATGGTGACTTGTTTTTCAGTTGCCATGGAACCCCCGTTGCAAGTTACGTAACCTGAGCATACCCAGATGAGTGAAGTGTACAGCCATGGGTGGAACCTAGATACTTGGACCAAGGAACAGGGATTGAGTTAAGACGTGAACACCACATGCTGGTGTGATCCATGATCCAATCAGATTGAGCCCTGGCATCACCCTCTGGTAAGATCCAGTCAGATCACACCTCCCAGTATCACTTCACTGCAGGATCCAATCAGACCATATCTCATTACCCTCTACCTAAAAAACCTGCACCACTACCCAGCTCAGGGGGACAGATTTGGGTGTTGCCTCCTGTCTCCTTGCCAGTCAACCCACAGCAAGCCTTTCTACAAAAACCTGGTATTTTGGTGTTGGACTTTCTGTTGCATGTGGGCAAAGAGACTGAGTTTGGTTCAGAAACAGCAGCCATCTTCCATTTTAAGTCATGCATCCTGGAATACCTGACCTGTAAGATTGTCACAATAAATAAAGAGTAGATGGGGGAAGCACATCAGCTTTCAATTGCCATTGCCCAAAAGTGACACATATCACTTCTACTCATTACACATTGGGTAGAACTAGCCATATGGCCTAGTCTTTGGTCCACGGGAAGCTGGGAATAGTAGAATAAATGAAATTTAGGTGAGCGTGGTCACATGACAACTCCAATCAATTTGTAGAAAAATACCTGGACACCTGGTGGAAAAGGTACTGAGTCTGATCCAAAGTCAGCAAGGAAAAACTGTCATGCATATGCTAGGGCATGGTGGTACACTGTCTGGCAACACATTTCTTCTTCAGCCAGAATATAATTTTCATCTTTTTGATGTCTCTGAGAAATGAAATTAGTCAAGAAGAGGTTGTGTGATGGGTATAAACTAATGGAAAAGGACATTGGAAAGTCTTTGGAATATTTTAACCTGTCTACGAAAAACTAGCAAATGAGTAACTACTTGAGAATTAGATGGAGTTCTTAACCCAATATCCACAGACACTGAGAATTCATCTATGGGGCTTCTGGTGGACCTAACTAGCAATATAGATTGTCTGCAGATGTGTGTATGCTTGTAAAAATGTAAAGTTTCTGGCTACTATGGTCACATATAGAGCTAGGAGTGCACATAACCCAAAGGAAATAACAGAGATAAGAGCAAACATTTTGCTCCCTGGAATCAGCATCCTCAGGTCTGCTCACCTTGGCGTAGGGAAGGAGGATTTACTTCAGCAACCGGACGCTGCCCACCTCCCGATATTGCCCACCTTCCCCAGCCCTGCCTACCTAACTCCCTGGACTTGATTCAGTGCTCATCCAGATCTGTGGCACCAATTACATTTCACATGAACAGCTGGTCTGCCAATCCCAGACACTCCAAAACAGTCTGTCCTATTGTTGCCTCCATCTGACAAGACCCAGGAGAGGGGAGAAGAAATCTTCTAGCTCTGATCTTGAGGGTATGTCCAGGGGTGTCAGTTTTCTCCACTGTAAAACTCATACATTGCACAGCGTGCTTTGTTTCCCAGATTTTTAGGATCCATTTCACTAGTGGTAAGTTTTTTAATTTAAATAACAGGACATGCAACCTGTGATTTCACAAAACACAAATAAAATAAAAAATGGAGAAAGAAAAGAGATCAGAGGAAAAGTGCCTGAGTAAAGATTAATTTCTACCATACATGTTTGTTAAAAATATGTGAGTATGTCTTGTACTAAGCACTTTCCATATCTGAGTGCACCTTTGCTATGAAGGAGGAACAGTTACAAATGGAGAGACAGAGAAGGCAGAAGTTCAGTCATGAAGCCGGGATTTGAATCCAGATGTGTCTGACATCAGAGCTCATATTGCCTCCAAACCACGCAGCTACACTTCCCCACAAAGCACTGAGAGAAGATGACAGAAAAAAATCACAGAGAAAGCGAGTCAAAGTTGAAATGGGTGGGGGAGACAGGGGAACAGAGGGGCAGGACAGTGGTGGGGATAGAGATTGGAAAAGACAAAAAGTAAAACCTTCCTTGTGGCCCCAGTGGGTCGAATAGATTGAAAAAGCCTCTCAGCAAGGAGGTGTTTGAATGACACATTTCTCCTCAAATCTGAAGGGGAACAGGATGGTGGATTTGTGAGTCTCTGAGAACCTGCACTGTGAGATGGAAAATGATCAGATGAGTTTAGCGCTTTGGAAAACAGACCAGAAGCTCCTGCCGGTAGAGCCAGCAGCACAGGGAAGCCAGGCAGGCACTGCAACCCGTAGTCATAAAAAAAGATTTTCTGGAAAGCAAAACACTGAAGACAGACAAGGGTGGAGAAGGAAAGGCCCTACGACTAAGCATTCTAGTTCCTTCTTTTATAATAAATGTTCATGAGTGCATTTTTGACCTAAAAATTTCAGTCCTTGTCTCCACACATTCCCACTGGGGGTTGAAGACCCAGACTCTGGTGCCCGATGCTGTACCAGAAGAGTCTCCTTCTGAATGCAGAGGTTTCAACCTCCTTTCAGAAGAATTAGCCATGCTTTTAATTGCTTCAGAAAATTTTGGGTGGTGATAGAAAAATATAGACAGCTTATCGGAATGGAAATGTCCTTCTTGAAATCACAAAGATTTTTTTTTTTCCTCATGACAAGTTTCTTAACTCAAGAGAAAAGAAAAAGCTGAATGAAGTGACTTTAAAAGAAAAAGGTAAAGCAGTTTTTCTGAAACAGGGGGGTTGAGACACTCCAGTGTTTCCAGTCAAAGAAAAACGTGACATATGCCAGACTTGTGTGATGCTAAGACTAAGTGACTGCAAATTAATTGAAAAATATCCTGGATAACTTGAGTTGCAGTGAGCACATTAGGTCGTTTCGAAACAAAGGCAGAGAGAGTGCTTTTGTTTGGTTGCAGGTGCAGATGACCTTGCAAGAAGCACACTATAAATTGCTGTAATTGTGGGATGATAAGCCAGGTTGATAGATTTCTGTCACTCTCCCTCAGTAAAAAATGGGCTCACCTTCCTGAAGTCTACAGAGGCATATACATCAAGAAACACATCATTGCTTCTGAGTTTCTGAGGCAAGACAGGTTTCTCTGTCCATTTACAAACATCTGGAAGGAGTATCCACATTTTGCCTATCCACAGGAATTCACCTTTATTGCAGCATCATTTTTGTATCTTTTTCTTGAAGTTTTATTCCATTTCTCTTTATTTCTAAATGTGAATGTGGCTTTGGACAATAACGTCCTGGCGTGATTAGGAAATAGGGCAAGTAGGGGAAAACCCCCCAGCAATGGGCTTATTTCCCCTTTGTTTTTTAGACCAAGTAAACACAACCAGAAGGGACACAAAAAGGGGAAGGAGGATGCTTATTGATCACTTTGTAGGAGCAAACCAGAAAGACTTAAGGAGTCCTGCTGTGAAATCTCTGCTGCTGCAACATAAAGTAGAATGTTGTGGCTCAGGCAACCCTAGACTCTGCTGTCAATAGAAAGACCATGTTAGAATTTATGGCACATATTCTGTACTTTATTTATGAAACATTTCTGTTTTTTTTTCTTTTCTTTTCCATTCAGAAAATAGCATGCTGCAGCATAGAAACCTGTCTGCTGTTTCCTTGAGCCAGTGAGAAAAAAAATTCGACAACATGGAAGTTCTTTTGTCTGAAAACCAATGGTTACGATTTAGGGGTATACACTGATGCAGAATCCTTAGGAAATGTGCACGAGGCATAGTATAGGAGTTAAGAGGCTGGATTTTGGAATCAGATAAACCTGGGGGTGAACCCCAGCTTGGCTGTGTAACCTGGGGTCTGTTATATGATTTCTCTAAGCCTCAGTATCCCTGGATGTCAAATAGAAGCACTGTTACCTCGCTGACAGGGTTAAAATGAGGATTAGAGATGACACAGGAAAAGTGGCACAGTGCCTAGTGCATAGTAGCTCTAAAAAAAAGGTGGTTTTCACTCTACAAAGGAGCACTTTAGTGTACAGATGTGCTTCTAGCAGTATCTATCATGTCACATGAGAAAACAGCATAAAAAATAGAAAAAGAACTCACTCAAATAAACATAATATATATAGACTTTGGAGTCAGACATCTCCACAGAAGCTCCACACTAGCTATGTGGCCACTGGAGAGTAGCTTAATTCCCTCAGGTACCCTTTTTCTTATCTATATGTTAGAAGTAATACCTTTTTCATAGAGATATTGTGAGGAGCCAATGGTGTCTAAAAATAAACAAACAAGTAAATAAATAAACATAATGTCTGGCACATAGTAAGCACTCAGTATATACTTTTTCTTATCTTCCTTTCCCACTGAATAATAACAACAAGAGACTATGAAGAGTGTATTATTCCTGCCTTCCAACATTAACTCTATAAATTACATCCACTGTGTGTTCTACAGTTTTAAGCAACAATTTACTTTGCACATCGTATTAGTCAGCGTTCTCCAGAGAAACAGAACTAATAAAATGCGTGTGTCTGGAGAGAGATATTTATTTTGAGGAACTAGCTCATGTGATTATAGAGGCTGGCAAGTCCAAAATCTGCAGTGGTCTGGCAGATTGGAGTCCCAGGATGAGTCGATGCTACAGTTCAAGTTCAAAGGCTGTCACATGGGAGGCCCAGGGAAGAGCTGATGTTGCAGTTGAAGTCCAAAGGCAGCCTGCCAGGAAATTCTCTCTTGCTCAGGGAGGTCAGTCTTTTGTTCTATTTGGGCCTTCAACTGATTGGATGAGGTCCATTCATACTATGGAGGGTAATCTACTTCACTCAAAATCAACCTCATCCAAAAAACAAAAACAAAGAAAAACCTCAGAGAAATATCTAGAATAATGTTTGACCAAATATCTGTGTGCTAAGACCCAGTCAAGTGGACGCATAAAATTAACCATCACACGTATCTTTAATCATTTCAAAGAGACTCCTCTTTGAAAACAAAGAAGGGCAACCAGCTGATTACACCAGGTTTGAGAAATTAGAAACGAAACTGTTGATGGAGAAATTCCTTTCTTCTATTAGCCTTGGATCCTTGGGGTTAGGGCTGGGACACAGGATGGATGGTAGTGTATCCTGATTTTTGTAATGCAAGATTTCAGCATTTTGTTCTACCCCATGAAAGTTTCTATCCCCTTTGGACTAAAAGATGAATGTCTCTATCACTAAAGCAGAGTGTCCATCACTGACTTTGCTAACATAGTTCATGTTTGTTATTGCCCTTCCAACATGATTCCTATAACAAATAGTAAGAGAGATCTAATGTTATCTGATTCTAGCTTAAAGATAAAGGGGAAGTCTAATCTTCATGTGACATGGCATATTCTTCTAAATATGGGAAGCAGTATGCATGGCATTTTTTGGTGTTTTTTCTGTAACTGTATACTGCATTTCACATGCACCAATTGCTTTGGGACTGGTGGTAAAATAGCTATGTAAGTTGTTTCTAAAGGCTGTATTCTGAAACACCTTTCTAAACGCTCCGCTTAATTTTTTTCCCACACTGTAATTCATTGGTGGCCTTTTCTACAATGAATTGTTGGAATTAACCAATAAATCAGCAGGAAAAGACATGCCAATTTCCTTCCCAGTTGATAAATTACAGTGTGGGCTTGGCATAGTACGTTTTATTTTGTGAGTGTGTCCGTGTGTGTGTGTGTATGTGTGTGTATTCTCCCCTTCCCCCAATTTTCTTTTCAAGAAATTCTGGAATATTGAAGCTTCTATTTTGCTTGCCAATTTTAGTAGGCAATACATAGTATTATATTTCTATCATGTATTATAAAAATCTGTTAATCTATGGGTGACAGTTATTGACAATTAGAAAATAGTATTATTCCAGGTTTGCTCATATGCATTTGCTATAAAAATGATTTGCTTTTCATTCTTATACCCAATTTGTTTATGTTCATCAGAATTTCTCTACCTCTCAGGCCTCAGTTTTCTCAGTAACTAACATGTTATTACTGTATTTAAAGAGCAGTGTTTCCTATTAATCCACAGATCAGTAACTGTAAATAATGCTGTAATCCTCTTTCTTTAACAAAATATTAATGTAGTAAAGAAAATAACATTTCTTCAGCGTGGGAATGTTTAATAATCTATTCTCATGAAATATAAGAAATCAACCCTGTGCCCAAATATATTACCAATAAGGCCCTCAGACAAATCTACTTATAAAATGACAATGCTGGTCAGTAATAGCAATAAAGGTAGCTTAGTGTCCCTCTTGGGAAGCCATTCTACTATCTACATGTACAATGTGTTTTCTTTACATTCATCTCTTATTACTGTGTGGTGATGTAAACAGAGAGGTCATTATGGATCACCCAGGCCAACCTGCCCTGAGAGCCCACCATCTACATGGTCTGGCTCACTTCTATGAGGTAGAACCTCTCACTTCTTAGATTCTTCAGGGCATAAGGTCAAGTTCTTCATTGATCAAGTAAGAACACAAATATTTCAGATGGTTTTGGAGATGATTGATTGGAAAGTGACTTGCCCAGTGCTGAGTGCGAAGTAGCCCTTTGGTAGGTGTGTATTCTTTGTTCTGCAAAGAAGTGACAAAAGCCTTAGAGAGAATGTTGGGAAACATTGAAACTAATGGAGGAGAAAAAGGAAAAGTAGTTAACGAAACCCAAGACAATCAAGAAAAGACGGAGCCCAGGAGAGACAAGGCCATGGAAGTCAAAGGAAGTTAATGTTCATGAAAATTTTATGACACAGTCTCTGAGAGCAAACAGAGTCTAGGACAAGAGAAACTAAAATGTTCTTTTCTAACAGTGTTTTTAAAATAGTGTGCCCCTGTGCTCTGTCACCATTCAGGACCAGCATGTTAACACCAGGGCCAGGCCTTTTAAATAATTCAGTCTCCTGACAAGGAGTAAAATATGGAAGATGAGAGAGACCTGGCTTAATAGAAAAATCACATTAAAAAAAAAAGATCTGGGAGTTGAATTGAATGCAAGCTCCAGGTGAGGCACCAGTGTAAGATAGAAAAAAAAAGAAAGATACAACATGAATTAATAGAGAAAGGACATCATTAGCAAGGGAGATTAAAGTGATGCGCTAATAGATTAAATATGAAATGCTCTGGCCCACACTACAGGTGAAACTCTCTAGGAAGGACTTGTACAATTAGACTGTGACCAAATGAAAGCAGCCAAAATAATGAGAATGTCCAAAAAACATATTAATTGAGGAATAGTTGCAGAAACAGAGAATGCTTCTTTAACCTGTATATCAACAAAAGTCTTAGCAGGAAACAGAATCCAGCTCAGATAGTTAAAGGGACTTTAATGAAGTGGCAGCTTACAAAAGTGTAGACAAGGTTAAGGGATTCATGGGGGAACGACTATTGGACAGGAACCATAGTCACAAAAGGACATAAACACAACCAAAAATGTAGATACCAGTAAAGAGCAAGAAGGAAATTCCCTACCTCTTTTTCCTTGTGATCTCCAAGTTCCTCTTGGTCCTTCCCCTTGACCAAACCGAAATGGGAATCAGGTGGCAAGAGAGCCTGTGTTTCTCTCTATACGGTTTAGTTTCCTGGGACCTATACTAGGGCATACAAGGCAGAGAATGGATCACAGACAGTGTTCAGGAAGGAGAACCAATAGAGAAAACTCAGTACAACTTGAAAAATAACAGACCTCAAATATTTGTAGGGCTGAACTATAGAACAACAGTTATTCATCAACAGTTATCATAGGGGAGCAGTATATTGACTCAGTGTACTGAAGAGCATGCTAATGATACAACCTACCTAACAAGGAAAGGGCCTGCCACCTAAATTAGTGAGATCCCTATTTTTGTGGAGTTGATCTGTAGTTGGATGGTTATTTGCTAGGGGAATTGTAGATGTAATTTCTGCTTAGGGTTCTTCAAATCCAGACACTATTATTCATGAGCCTTTACTATTTCAATCTTTCTCCCAAGATCAACCTAGTGTTTCCTTAAATATTATAATTCCTGTCACCCTTTTTTTTCCTAATAATATAGCCATCTAAGCTTCTTGGATTGCTAAAAGTGTGGGAATTGATATCTCATGTTGAACATTGGCTTAAACATTACAGATAATAGCAAATTCTGTTGCCCAAAGGTGAATTATTCTCCTTCTGGATTACCTATGACATTTGGCTGCCTTCCTCCATTGCTTTGCATATTTAATAGACTGTTTTTTAAAATCACTGTCACCTTCCCAAGAAAGCTACACTAATTGTTCCCCTTGTTTTATGTCTGTCAGATAAGCAAACTTGCCTCTCGTTTCTGTCTCCAGAAAATGCTTTCAGCCAATGCAATGTTAGAAGGAAACAGCCAACATGTCCATGTGGTTTTATAGCAGAGGTACAGGAATTAGGAGAGAGACATGGGCTCCCATCCTGGATCTGCCACTAATTAGCTTTCTTAAATTATTCAAGCCACTTTAATTCTCCAGAACTCAAATGTATCATCTGTATAGTTAGGAGGTTGAATTTGCTTATCCTGGAGGAAAAAAGTTAGCTCTATTTTAGAATCTCATACCTTACGAGAAGTTGGGTTTCCAATTCCCCAATCTCCTCACACTTGATCCCCTCTTGATTCAGGGCTTGCTAAAACAAGCCAGTAAAACATCACTTAGTTTACTGTTCTTGTATTATCCTTGCTAATCTATCCCTTCAATTCACAGGGTGGATAATGGAAATTCTCTTTGTATCTCCGTAAACTCAATCTATTATTGAAAACTATCATTGAGAATTTATTTTAATTTGCAGCCCTTTGCCTTCTTAAGACAAAGGAATCTATCAAGACAACATATTGCTCACAGTACAGGACCAAAAATCTTTTCCCTACCCTACCATCCACTCAAGAAGGGCTTGAGTAACCTATAAAATAAAACCTAGTTTTTGGATCAGTACCACGACTACCTCTTCTACCCTAAAAGCATCACCAAACATCTGTTCAGATTTCCACAAAACATAGTAACCTCTTTCGTTGAACTGAAGGTCACCTGTTTCACAAGCCATTGTTTGTCTTTGACACCCAGTGGAAGAATGAGGATGAAGCAGTAAAGAGGGGCTCAAATAAGCTGTGTGTGGGGGGGTATTTTTCAATGGAGATTAGGACACATCAAACTGTGGTCACTATATATTGAGACCAGAGTTAGTTCAAGAAGTTTGAGCTAAGGAGCACATCTCTTTTCTTGACCTTCCCTCCAATACTGGGGGCTCCATCCCAGCATGGAAATCTTCCTGGGTGTTAATTTATTCCTCTTTTTGATCCAGCTCTATTAAACAGTCTTTGATGGCTATCAGTGAGTTAATCTAGTAAATCATACCTGTGAGCTTAATTAATGTTTATAAAATTCCTCAGGATCTTAGAACGAAAGGAGCTAAATGCTCAAATTAGAAAGTGTAACTATTATTATTGTGTGTGTGTGTTTTTTCCATTGAACCTAGCCCTCAGTTATATGGCATTGACGGTCCTGAGACTCTGAGATTCATTAATTTCAGCTGACTCTTAGGAGGACTTTGCGAGACTTTGCAAATGATCCTGGGAACACCTCATTTCAATTTCTGTAGAGTACATTATCTTTACTCATTAAAAAATTATCACAGTGATGGATTCTGCTTAATTTAAATTGACTTCTTTGTGGGGGGAAAAAGGCAATTAAAGTTAAGAAAATTTAAAAGGATTCCTAGGTGGGGGAAAGTATTTCAGTGGGACAATAAAATAGCAACTTGACGCTCACGCAACGTGATTCTTGTTTTCCCTGACTAGAGAAAACACATTCTCTGTGAGCTACTCTCTGAAGCCTTTTAGGCCAAATTGGTGAACTTGTGCTATATGGAAACGGTTTTGTACCAACCGTTGAAAAATAACCAAAGCAGATATTCACCTCTCAAAGTAGGAAATTAACGATAGTGTCTCAAACTGATAAGCAAAAATAAGGTTTATTGTTTAGTGAGATGGAAATACCTTTAACATAAGAAATGGGCTGACTAACAAATAATACACATTTGTCTGAGACTACCTTGGTTTTACCACTAACAGTCCCCCCATCTCAGGAAACCCCTCAGTTCTGGGGAAACAGGAACTGCTGGTCACCTTTGAAATAGATACGAAGTTTAAAAGTGGTTTTTCAAATATTTTTGCAAGACAGAAATCTTAGCATGGCATATTTGATTTAGGCTAGGTTTGACAGATAAAATGCAGGATACCTAGTTAAATTTGAATTTCAGATAAAGAATCATTATTTAATATAAGTACATTGCAAACATTGTCCCAACTATTGCATGGAACATGTTTATATTTAAAGGTATTTATTGTTTACCTGCAATTCAAATTTAACTGAGCATCTTGTATCTTTATTTGCTAAATTTGGCTACCCTAATTTAGGTACCTCAAAAGAACCAAGAGGTGGGGGAAAGGACTAGAGCTTTTCTTTCTAAGCTTTTCAGTACTCTTTGAATTTTAAATTATCTAAATATATGGCTTTGACTTAAAATTTACAATTTAAATATAATACAATTTTAGCAGAGAAGAAGGAAGGTAGCTGTATATGGCAGGGAAAGTAACATTGAAGCAGGAAGAACAAGTGGTGAATGGGGGACAGAAAAAAAAGATGGTAGGTTGAACATGATTTTGTCAAGCTGATTCAGATAAAGGAGAGAGCATCACCTTCTAGAGGGTCTGTTTTTTCTGCCTTCTTCCTTTTCTTCTTTCTTCCTTGTTCTTCTTAGGTTTCATTAACTTCATTTCTAGTCATTGATTATTTTCACCTGAGTTCTTCCTGGCTGCTCAGGGTTTTTCTTTTCATTCTTTTTTTTTTTTTTTTATTCCACTTAAGCCAGATTCTAACTTGACAGTTTCAAATATTTTTCAGAAGGTAGAAATTTGGCATTGCTTATTTGATTTGACTAGTGCCAGGTGAAATACAGGATGTCCAGTTAAATTTGAATTTCAGATAAAGAATAATTATTTAGTATAAATATGTTGCAAATATTGTCCCAACTATTGCATGGGACATGTTTATATTTTTAACGTATTTGTTATTTAACTGAAATTCAGATTTAACTGGGCATCCTGTATTTTTATTTGCTAAATCTGGCAACCCTGGTTTAAGTGTGCCTCTCCCTCTCCCCGCCCCAGATGATATTTAGGGTGGGGAAATGATCAGGGACTGGAATCTAGAAGAGTTGGATTTGTTATTTAACTTCCCTGAGACTTGACTTTCACATTTGAAAAATGAGAGTGTAGATCCAGATGTTCTCTCCATTCATTTCCAACTCTAAAATGTATCCATTGAACGTACCTTGTTTGAGAATGTTCTTGACATAGCCAAAGATACCTCATTAACCACAGTTGAGAGATGCTGATCGGATCTGTCTCTTTCAAGAGAGTGATAGAGGAGAGGTTGGGCGATTTCCACTCTGAGTCCTGTCTGTGGCCAGATTCTCTGAGGTAACGGAGAGATTCTTGAGAGGCTAAGAGTGCAAATCACATTTTATGGCTGTTTCGGAATTTGGCAGCCGAGAGAATCTGAACTAGACTTAAAAGTCACGAGTATTTCCCACAGTGCCTGCGTGCGGAGGAAAGACAAATCGAGTATTACATGGCAGCGTCAGCCACAGGATATGCTGGATACGTCATGTTTACTTCCAGAAACATGCACCCAGCTCCCATGGCCCAACAGAGATGACTCACCTCTTGTGACTGACTTTGGAGATTTCATATTTTAACACATTGAGCAATTTCCATGCATGAGTTGAATACACCACTTCAAATTTATAGCTGGGAGGAGGTGCAATGAGTAGCAAGTTCACAAGCTTTGAAGTCAGTCGGGGTGGAGTGCCAATCCTAATTCCACCCATCTACTATGTGACCTTCAGCAAGTCACTTTATCATTATGTGTAACACATGGAATGGCTCAGGTTTAATGAGTGCTTACCATGTTCCAGTGCTACATGCTTTTTTTGTTCACTTCAAAAACGCTTACCATGTCTGTAAAAGATAGGTAATATTATAAATTACAATTCCAACATAATTTTCTCATATAATTTTATATTTTCAATTATGAATGAGGAAACTCAAGAGAGGTATAAAATCTGGCCAAGGTCACAGGGAATGGAGAAGTGAAGCCAGGACTTGAAATCAAGTCTTATCTGTCCAAAACTCATGTTCTTTCCATTGTACTCATTGTCTGACACCTATAAATTTTCTTTTTCCCATGAGGGTTTTCCATCTCTACATAGTCATCTTTTCTGGTGGTGTTGTAAGTACTCAAGGATGTCGTATAAATAAAACAGACAGCACAGTTCTGGCACGTGTTAAATTGTTATTTTTATACTCTCTTCATTTGACAATGATTAGTAATCATAGTTAGCACTAACTGGAAGAAATAAGACGTTTGATTCAGGTTATTTGCTTTCTTCCCCAAGTCAAATGATCCGGCCGCATGAAACCACTCCAACTTAGGAAACAAGAATCTTAAGGTTTGAGGAAACTTCTCAACACATCTAAAATAGTAAAATGTTGTTATTTTAGATAAGGTGTAGACAGACCGTGGCCTCTGAGCCAAACCTGGCCAGCCACCCGTTTTTGGAAATAAACATTTTTTGGAGAACAGCCATGCTTGCTTGTTCATGTGTTGCCTGTGGTTGCTTTCAGGCTACAACAATGGAGTTGAGTGGTTGCAACATGACCCATGAAGCATAAAGTATTTACTATGTGGGCCTGTAGAGAAAAACATTTCAAACTCCTTTTGTAGATCATACCAAATCAGCGAATGTAATAACTGGAAAGTTTAGTAGGAAACTGGGCTTCGGCATCAGTTGGGGAGGGAATATTACAGTTATTTAATGCTCTGAGGATCCATATATAGGATATGCATAACTGTGAACTGAGCCGTACATCCTTATGTGACTAATTTCCAAATGTACATAAATGCTATTGTGATAGATAAAATTAAAAATGACTTAAAGACTTTATTAAATTAATAGGCACTTTGGGTCATTTGACCAACAAATAATAATTTCTGCCATGAAAAGGTCTCTAGAATTATTATTTTTTTTACAAAGAAGGCCTAATGATGTAACAGAATGCATCTTAGCCATCCTAACAAGTCAGCCCAGCAAGTTTTAAAACAGTGTTTGAACAGTGTTTCTTGTATTCCAATAATGTCTAAAGATGCCAGTTAGAAATAATTCTTAGCCATTTACTTTTTAAAAAAATGTATAGCAGGTTATTTAAGATCTACAGGATGCCTCCCTTTGCAATTAAATACATTTTTAGAGATTCCTCAAAGTCGATGAAATAGAGTTGCTTTTTTGTTATTTGTCTTGCTGTTTAATAATGTTAGATTCAGTCATTTTGATAATTCAGATTTATCTTCATCCTTTAAGCAGAAATGAATAGTTTATTTCTCTCGTAGATTGTTGTGTGTTTTATTGTTGCTCTTGTTCATTTTGTTTACTTTTCCATAGGTTCAGTTTTTTTTTTTTTTTTTCCTGTAGGTGACAGGAAAACCAACTCAAAATGGATTGAAGTAAAAAGAGAAATTAATTGACTCATAAAACTCAAAAGTCCACAGGTACAGATGCCTTCAGGTGTGGCTTGATTCAGGGTTCAAACAGTGACAGTAGCATCTGGCTCTTGGTTTTGCTTCCTGTGGGTTGGTTCTATTTCAAGCTCTGTGAATTTCTATCATGTCCCTCAGAGCTTTAAGGTGGCTGCAGATGCAGGCTTCACACTCACACTCTGCCAATTACAGTGGTAGAGAAAGAAACCTTCCTTTCCCTAGAAACACCAGCTAACCTCTCCTTACACTGACTCTTATCCCCAAACCAATCCAAGGGAGGAAACAGGCTGGCTGGTTTAAGGCAATCCAGATGTATCCTTAGGGCAGGACTTGTGTCAACCCCATCCAAGCCATGTTGCCTGAAAGTGGAGGAGAGGGAATTACTCAAACGAACCAGAGTACTATTATTGCTGAATGCAAAGGGGCAGGTAGGAGAGGGATGACTTGCATGAGGAGGAAGTGAGCAATCTATATTCTCTACAACTCTGAAGCAGCTTTTGTGCTCCCAGAATTGGTTTAAGTTTTGAATTACACAGAGGAAGTAGAACTTTGTAGTCAAAGGTAGGCATTTGGGAATCAGACTCCTGAAGTTCAAATGCCAGCTCCCCTTGCTTATTAGCTGTATGATCTTGGGCAATGTAACCTCTCTGTGCTTATTTCCTTCTCTGTAAAAGGAAGATAAAAATACCTTATTTACAGGGTTGTCATGAGGACTAAATGAGTAAATATTCATAAAGCATTTTGAACAGTGGCCTATAGTAAACACTAGATGTGTATTGTACTATTGTTATCATATTTTGGTTGGAAGTTGAAAGATATGTCAAATACGAACAGTTGATTTGGTGTTTCTGGTCAGGCTATCTGCAACTAATTCATTTTCTATTGCAATAAATGATATGATAGAACTGTCTCCGCTTAGCATTGGTTCCTTTCATATGAACCAGGATAGATTAGGTTATGCTGCAATAACAAGCAATACCCAAATCCTCAATGTCTTCAAACAACAAAGGATTATTTCACAATACTACATGTCCTCCACAGGTCATCTAGGAGCTTCGCTCTACATTGTTGCTATTCTCACTTTGGAGCCCCAGATGACAGAACAGTCACAGTCCGGAGTGCTATTGATTTCCATGGGAGAGGGAAAGATATGTAACAGAGAAACAGAGTTTTAATGCTTCTTCTCTTAAATACCACACATCACTTCTGATTCACATTCTATTGAAAAAACAAGTCATGTGGTCATAAGCAGGTGGTACAGAACAGTCCTATCATGTGCCAGGAAAAAAAAGAGAATATCTGTGAACAGTCCTAATGCCCACCACACAATGTATTGATATGTATACTTATAAGTGCCATGTCCTCAGGGCATGTACAAACTTCATGAGAAATTTACATCTTGTGACTCTTCTCATAGTATCTAGTCCTCTGAACAGTAAGTCTTTAATCAATATTGTTCAACGTTAACCAATCATATTCTGAGTCAATGGACCATTCAGATTCTTTTCTTTTCTAGAAAAGGGAATGAGAGAATAAGAATTCAGCTAAAACAAAACTGCTTAAAAAAAAAAACCATATCTACATACAAAAGTTCTGTAAGAATTAAATGAGATAATGTGTATGAAGTTCTTAGTTCAGTTTCTGGTGCATAGTAAATGCTCAACATATGATAGCTAGCCTAGACCTTGGGAAATATATCAGCTTTAGACTATTTTCCTTCTTTGTTTCCTATTATTAACCATGGAAACAAAGATCATGGGTATTTGTACAGCCAATCATCCACTGCCCATGAAGTGGTCTTTGTGAATGAGGATGGAGAGGTTTTATCTTTTGAGGTATCTCACTGGTAGGTGGAGGTAGGTTAGAGGGACTATTTTTGAGGAGGCAAGAGAACTTACCACAGCTGAGGAAGTAGGCTAGGTGCCAGAACCAGCTTCATAGATGTGTGATCCATGCAGTCACACAGGGCTCCACAATTGGTTCATAAACAAAAAAATTCCATGTTATAATTTTGCATGGGACCCCACATATTATGTAACCAGGCCTGTCAGGTGCAAATAATTCCACAGAACCTCTAGTTTCTCCTACCCTTCCCATGACCCACCCCTCACTTCCCTGATGGGAACTAGCAGTGATGACAACAGAGGTGGGAAGCCACAGCCTCAAGGAACACCTAAAAGTAGAGAAGAACCAGTACTCACTCGCCCACAGTGAGAACAGGGTCATTTCAGGGATCTTGGGATTCTGGCAGATGAGAGGGTATGGCTGATTTCAGGCACATTGCATTGCTACTGAAGCTGTTCCAGCATGGCAGGAAGGGAGAAGGGTAGACCTATATGTTACCTAGTACAAGGCCATCATACTTGGGGTCTGAAACGATGAGTTTTGGCTATAAGTTGCTCATCTAGGAGAGAAACTGAGGGATGCCTGTCTTACTCCCACCTAGGAGAACTATTGCAGGACTCCATAAAAGCAGCAAGGATCAGGACCAACAGTCTTTCAGTTTAGAGACCTCAGCAGGTGCTAGTCGAGGGTGGGAGGTGAGAACCAAAGAGCCCAGGAAACCTACAGAATGATTGAGGTCAGCACACTTGCAGCTTTAGGGTCTGGCTCCCTCATGTGGGACATTAGACAAACCCCTGGAAAATTCTTGGGATTCTAGAACTTTTTACAGACTGGGGACATCAGAGACAAAAGATATTCTTGAGGTTTTTACCATTATGAAACAGGAGAAACATTTTAAAGAGTGCAAAAAAGAACACAAAACAGAATCATGTACCCATAATCAGATTTGACACATTCTGACATTTTGACATATTTGCTTTAGTCTCTTTTTTTTTAAGATAAGTATTTCTAAACAGTAGAAGCCTTCTTGTATCCCTCATCTATCTCCTTTCCTTTCTTCTTTTTCTAGATGAAGTGGTGGTATGGCTTCTATGTTTATTGCAAATTCAGGTGTTAATAAATAATATATAGTAGTAGTTTCGAGGTTTTCAAATTTACATCAGTGGCAATACATAGTATATATCCTTTGGCTACTCAGTATTTTAATATATGTTTGACATATATCAGTGTTGATAGATAAAGATCTAGTGCATTCATTTAACATTTTAATTGGTTGATAGCATGTCACCAAATGAATGAATATACTATAATTTATTTGTCTATATTTATATATCATATATGTAGACAAGTACAAATATATAACATGTAATTATATATTAGTATATTTATCAGATATAATCGTATCCTCCTTTTGTTTCTTACTTTAAAGATAATATTTCTAAAGTTTCAGCACTAAGTGTGGTTTGCTAGAAGTTTTTCACATATGCTCTCTATTGTGTTGAGAAAATTTCCCTGAAATTTCTAGTTTGTTAGTAGTTATTGTTTTACTAAATGCTTTTTTTTGCATCTAATGAGATGATCATATCAATTTTCTCTTTTAATCTTTAACATAATGAATTTCTCTGCTAGGTTTTTAAGGCAGACACTACTTGTTGACTATGAAATAGTTATTCTTCCCCATTTCTTTTGCTAACAGAATCTTGATTTTGTTCAGGCCATCAGTGGTGGAGGCTAATTATAATTATATTTTCACTGCTTTTACAGCCTCCCTTTCAGCTACAGGTGGCATTCTGGCCAGTCTGGTTGGTGATCTGTTAAGTGGAATTCTGCCAGGAAGACTCCAGGTAAAATAAAAGAGAAAAACATGGCAGATGGAACCCTTCACCCATCCTCCTTTTTTCTTTTTCTGACCTCTGTCTAACGTCAGAGCTGCCAGCAGCCCCTGTATAACCATGGGTAAAAGAGTAAAGAATCATCACTCCTGATATTGGTGAGCCACTGAATCAATACCAGCAACTGAATACCTCCAGATTTCTTTTTATGTGAGTAAAATAAATGCCTACTTGTTCAAGCCATTTTAAACAAGTTTCCTGTTGCTTGAATTTGAACATCTTTCTAACTGACAACATTTCCATGATAACCATGTTCTTATATTGTTGAAATAGATACTACTTGGTCACCATGTATCTTAAATACAATATTGTATTTATTCTGCTAATATATTATTTAAATTTTTTGCACCTGTATTCATCGATGAGTGAGGTCCATAATCTTCCCATTAAATGCTTTTTTTGTCTAGTTTTGATAGATGCATAACAGTGGACGTGCAGCTTTTCTTCTCTGTCTAATTTCTGGAATAATTCATATAAAGCTTGTGTGTCAATATTAAAGACACCTGTCTGGATCTGATACTTTCTTTTGGTGAATAAAGTTCTCATTGATAATTTAGGTTCTTCGATTATTAGATGTACATTACATAATCTGTTTCTTCTTGATTTAACTTTGGTAATAACTCATGGAGTTTTTTTAAGTAAATTATCTGCTTTATGTAAGATTGCAGTAGTACTAGAATAGAGTTGCTCATATTTTCTTGTGCTCTTACCATCTTCAATGCATCTAAAGTTATCCTCTCTTTTCATTCTTAATACTGTTTGTCTATGATCTGTTTCTTTTTCCCATGATCAATCTTGTCAGTTTATATATTGCATTAGTCTTTACAAAGACCCAGCTTTTAACTTTCATTTCTTCTCTTCTTTTTTTTGTTTTCTATGTTATTATTTTCTGCACTTACTGTTTCTTTCTATTTACTTCAAGTGTGCAATACTGTTTTCATCTACCTCCTTGAGCTGATGGCTTTACTCATTTTCAATCTTTCCTGTTTTAAAATGTATGCATTTAAGACTACAATATTCCCTTTAAGTCCTTTTCTAGCTGCATTCTGACAGTTTAGATATGTAGTGATTTCACTGTCATTCAGTTCCAAGCATGTCACAAATTCCCTTAAGATTTCTGTATTAACCCTTGAATTATTTATAAGAAGGACTTTGTGTTTCCAACTATTTGGGATTCTTCCTTCTTTTTATGGTTGATTGTTGAGGTTTTTGCATCATACAATGTGGACTACAGGATAACGATTCTTCAGTATCTGTTGAGATTCCTTTGCCAAGGATACTGTTCAATCTTTTTATATGCAAGTGGTCTCAAGAAGAAAACATATCCTCTGTTGAGTACCGGATTATATATGTCAATTAGATCAAAGTTGTTGGTTGTGTTGTTCACATTTTCTATATGCCTAATTGATTTTTGTTCACTCCACTTACCAATTTCTAGAGGATATAATTCAAACATTTTTATTAGGATAGTGTATTTGTCTGGTTCTTTCTTTATGTATTTTGAAACTGTATTTTTAGAGCACTCAGAAACAGGATGGGATGGTTCTGTCTCTATTGTTAAAATGAATTTAATGATCAAAAAATGATCATCTTCATTTTCTTCCCGAAAGTCTAGTTTATCCAATGATAATATCATAGTACCAGACAGCTTTTTTAAGTGTATTTTTAAAAGTGTGTGCTATAAAAATCCAAACATTTTATTAAAAGACAGTGTGTGCATAATGTAAGTTTCTGCCCTACTCCTGTACCCATTCCCTTGGTTTCCCTTTTCAGAAGTAAACTGTTGTGTTTGTATGTACCCGTTTGCAAATATTCTATGAGTTTTTAATTTCAATGAAAATGTAATTATATTGGAGTTTTTGTGAATTTATCTCTTCCCTTCAGAAATGCTAATTCTTTTGTTTGTTGCATTTACTGGCTCTATGATACTTTCATTTCATTAAAAAAATTTATTGTGAGTTCATCTTTTTATGAGATTCTTGTTGCTTGGTTTTGTAAGTAGAAATCTGTGAGTACTGTGTTTTAAAAGTGTTTCTAAAGAACTCATCGCAAATGACAAGGTATTTGTGACTGCCATGGTCTCAGGAAAGCTCTCTTAGAAATCTTTTCCTTAAACAGGCATTTTCTACTAGAATGTTGTGGTTCTCAACTTCTAACCCTCTACCTGCCACTTCGATCTTGCCAAAAGGCAGGGTCTTAAATTCTACTTAAATGATAATTTAACTGGGCATAGAGTTCTAGGTTCATAGCTATTTTCCTTTAGCAACTTTGAATATATTATTCCACTGTCCCGTATGGAATTTACCCTTCAGAATTTTTTTCCTTTTTTTTTTTTTTTTTGCAGAACAAAATTCTCCTAACTTCCCTCAGTTTATTTTTTTTTGTTTTTGACAGGGTCTTTCTCTGTCACCTGGCTCACTGCAGCCTCGACCTCCTGGGCTCAAGCGATCCTCCCATCTCAGCCTTCCAAGTAGCTGGGACTACAGGTGCTCATCACTACACCTGGTTAATTTTTTGTATTTTTGGTAGAGTTGGGGTTTTGCCATGTAGGCCAGGCTGGTCTTGAACTCCTGACTAAGACGATCCACCCTCCTTAGCCTCCCAAACTGCTGAGATTACATGAGCCTATGTTATCTTTTCTGAATCTCAGAGTCTCTCAAAATCCTCTAAATGCTAAGATCTTTGAGTCTATGTTTGACAAAACCATATTTTTAACAGATGTACAAAATTAGTTGGGAAGCAATAATATCATTTTCCAAGGCAGGTTAGAGATTCCACTTTCAGTACCTAGGGTCTGTATCTCACTTTTTATAAAAAGTAGCAATGGTGCCAACATCTGTCTTTCTAGAAGTTTTTCAAGTTGCAGTCAGGAAAAGCTCTTATCAACAAGATAGATGGTCAAGTTGTGTTCAAAGATGACTGCAAAGTACTGAAACATTACTTTGTGAGCTCCATAAATAGCCTCCAAGGACATGACTTAAAGACAACTTCAAAATATATTTTAAACAATGGCATAACTATTAGAAGAAGGATATGAATTCTCGTTTGGTGAGCTAGTTGTTTGTTAGGCAGGCATTGTCCTGTAATAACGGGGTTTGATAACATTAGTTTTGGAGTCAGACAGAACAGTCAGACAGTTTATATTCCAACTTCATCATATGTATGTCCTTGGGCAGATCATTAAACTTGTCGATATTAATTTCTTATCTAGTAAAATGAGAATAATTATACTTAGAGTTTGTGCCTAAAAATACCTTAAATAACTAATCATGAGAAATAAGTGGAATCCCTAAAAATTTCAAAAAAATAAATTTTGTGTATTCTGAATGCTAACGTCGACTTATCCCAAAAGAACACCAAAACCCATAATAATGGACACAATTTCTTCAATAGTTAATACTGATTAGCATTATACAACTAACAAGTTATTGCTTTCGTTAGTTGTTTTAAGATTTTGCTGTTTTTCTAGTTAAATTCTTTCATAGCCATTGTACACCATATTCATAAGATTACACTCATATTAAACACACATAATAATGTTTAAGTAATCCACATTTAATGCATAAAAAATAATCAAATGCATAGCTGCACAAAAGGAAATCATGAACTAAATGTTGTTTATGGGTTTATGGAATTGCCTGGGATACTAAACCAGAGTTTTCTGGAAGGAGAACTTCACATGATCCACCTTTAGAAGAGTACAGATGTGATGGTAGCTCCTCTTCCATCCCTCAGCACTTTGTGGGCTACACAGCATTCAGGCTGGTCTTTGTCAATGCAAATAACATACATACTTCACATACTAGAGCAAGGATATTAAATGAAATAGATCCAGAAGTTGAGATATTATTATACATCCCAAACGGGCTTATCTCAGGGTACAGCCGTAATGAGATAGATACTATATTTAGCTACTATATTTAGCACATGCTTAACACATAGAAAGTGTTCAATAAATAACAATGGTGTTATCATATTGCCATGGTTCTACTAACACATCTTTCCTGTTATACTAGTCAAGTTTTTATATTTGATTCTATAAAAGATAAAACCCCCTGTTTTTTGTACCTTGTCACTTACAATTGAGTTCATGTTTAAATGGTTCTTATTCTGTTTTCCCAATGAATTTTTAACTTTATTTCTATCTTCTTCTACATGTTCCCATCTCCATCACTCCATGAAAAAACAATCTATTTGGAAAGATATGTAATTGGCTTGTGACTTCAGCAAGAGTCAATATGTCATTAAGCGTTTACATTTCCAAAAGAAGATAAATCAGTAAGAAGTTAAAAGACAATATTTTGTGAAATGAAAGTTTACAGGTTAAGAAATTTTCCTTGATGGCTTTAGTTTTCCTCTAGAGAAAAAGTAGTCAAAACTCATTATATTTACAACAGATTTATAGTTGTTGCCATATTCAAATTTTCTCTCCAAGTTGTCTTTAACATGATTTTCTCTTCTTTAAATGACCTTTGTCCCAAAACTCAGAGCCAGCATATAATGAGCATGAGACCCTGTTGTCAATGGAAACTATGACAAAGCAGTGTCAGAGATTTTAATGAGAAGAGAAAATACTAGGAAAAAAAATAAAATAAGGATAGAGTCCAATGTTCATTTAGATCAAATTAAGTAAAAATATTTACCTTAGGAGCAGTGCAGGATCAAATCTTCCTTTCCCTGGTACAAGAGCTACCCTTTAAACATGCCTGAGTCAAATCACATGGAAATGAGAACAATAATCTTTTTATTCTTCTGCCTCTCCAATCTACCAAACAGAATAATGAATAAGCCACCAAGTGCCACCAACAGTGCATGCTTCATGGTTTTTACATACAGGCACCATTCTTCTTGAAGGGAGCAAATGCAGGCTGATTCACTGATAGGTCACATGTTGATGATTTTGGCTTTGCATGCTGGGTTTGAACATTTGGGTGCTGCCACCAGACACATGCTGCTGTCTGCTATAGAGCAGCCACAGGTGTCACAAGGTGAACTAAAAGCATATGAGCGTCACTAAGAAAACATGCATGTGTCTTTGATTTCTTATAGAACCCATCTATAAAACTTCACTCTTCAATCTTCCCTTTTGCTCAGCAGTGAGAACATAGGCACCGGAATCTTTCTAAAACAATCTTCAGAATGTGACTTTCCCCCAGGGACAAGGGGCCCTGGATATTAACCAGAGATTTAAATTAAATATAGTTGATGATAGTAGTGAATAGGAAAAAATACAGATTTGCCTATAAAGAACAAATAATGTTCCTGTTTTCAAACACCCCAACTTTTTAAAAAGAACCATTCCTTACTATATCTTATTCACATGTGTGGAAAACTTTTTTAAGTTTAAAATAAGGGAATAATACATATTTAATTATTGTGTTGGTTTAGATGATTTATGTTAAAAATATGTTAAAATGATGTTTTTAAAGCTGCTGGTAATTTCTCAGAGGTCACAGAGGGATATATACAAAAAGATAAAATTTAGCATTAGGGAATTAGTACATCAAAGAGGAAACTGTATGCATTCAGTTATTTTTAAGACACAATCACTGTCTCAATTGAATTACCTGATGATTAACAGAAGAATATTTTAGAGGGCAGATAAGGCAGTCTTGATACTGATTGCATCAAGCAGATTGTTAGAGAGGTGGGAGATAAAAGTGAATATGGAGTTTCAACGTTGTGACCCTAACATTTGATAGTCAGATAAGAATGTCCACTCTACAGGAAGTGAAATACAGCAAAGCATGATTAGATCACAATGTTCAAGGAGAGATCTCATTTTTGTTTTTTTTATGATGCAAGAATAAAAGCATCGTTTGCTTTCTCAGATGATATGTACTTCACTAAGTGTAAAAATAAAGAACTAAAGCTGAGTCTACTTTTATGTCTTATCTAATTTCTTCCATGGAATGTGAAAACAAATCAAGAGAGACTGAAATAGCCATAACTTTACTCATGTAATTTTGTAAACACCTATAATTTACAAAATCTTTTTATGTTCATCATCTGGTTTGATTCTCATCACAACTCTGATAGATAAACTGGCTAAGATTATTATTATTTCCGCTTTATAAAATGAGGAAAACTGCTTAAAGAGGTTAAGTGATTTGTCCAAAATCAAATTATCAGTGTTTGAGCCAAGACTCTGTCTTTGTCTTGTAAATGTGCAGCAAGGACATTTTCTCCCTTCACTCACATTCTCCTTTCTTTATCTTCTTCACTTGACTCAGTTTTTCTTTTTTTTTTTCAGACAGAGTCTTGCTCTGTGGCCCAGGCTAAAGTGCAGTGACATGATCTTGGTTCACTACAACCTCCGCATCCTAGGTTCAAGTGATTCTCCTGCCTCAGCCTCTCAAGTAGCTGGGATTACAGGCGCCTGCCACTGTGGTCAGCTGATATGGTTTTTTGTTTGTTTGTTTATTTGTTTTTTGTATTTTTAGTAGAGAAGGGATTTCACCATCTTGGCCAGGCTGGTCTCGAACTCCTGACCTCGTGATCCACCTGCCTCAGCCTCCCAAAGTGCTGGGATTACAGGTGTGAGCCACCATGCCCGACCTTCACTCAGTTTTTGAGTCGATCACTGTGGTGATCATCAAGTCCTATGTTAGCAAACAATTTTTTTATTGCAGCAGATTCAGGAAGCTTTTAGCCAATGTAACTGAAGTCAGTCTGGTTTAAGATTTACATCAAAGGAATAGTGAAAACTTCTCTTTTCCATGCCTACTTTTGTCTCGAACAAGCATATATCCAATGTATGTGATAATTTGTGATATGTACATATGGTCTGGCAAGAAAAGCATCAAATGTGTTGTCATTTGTGCATATAGAAAAACAATTTGAAATATTTATGATAGTCCTTTGCAAAATGTAGCAAATTTCTTATTTCCTGATGAAGTCTGCTTTAGAGTAACATCTTGACTATGCTACAGGCCTAATAACCACACAGCAAAAAAGACAAGAGATAGGAAAGGAGGATCTCTGAATTTCTCTAAGCTCTAATTATCATGTTGGGAAATCAGTATGTCACTTTTCTGTTTTGTTTTCTTTGTTTTAGCTTAACAATGCATTTAAATGAAAATCCATTAAATAAACCAATTTTCATAGCAGAAATAATAGCATTTTTTCAGCAGAGTTCATGATCTTACTAGTCAAGACAAACAAGATTTCACTTTTTAAAAACAAACCGTGTATCAGCCTGCAGAGAGATAGAAATGAATGATGCAAATTCATAGCACATAGTTGTGGGAGAATAGTTAAAGGCAATTTATTCCCACAGTTTCTTGTCAAATAAATTCCCATTCTTTATGTAAATACCCAAGAGGCAAGGTTAGTTGATAAGTTACAGAGAGGGAACCATTTCTTCTCCAATCAGAATGGCAAGGCATTTCTGAAGCCCTGAATGATATGGGGTTGCATTAGGTAACTGAAGAATTGATAAGCAGAGAGTCCTGGCAGATAAATTGTAAAGGTTTGGTGCACTTTCATTTGTTTGTTATAAAGTCTAAAGCAAAGATGTTGTGGAAATGGAAATAATCAAGATAACAATAATGAAAATAGCTAACAAGTACAGAGCACCTGCTCTGGGTCAGGAACTGGGCTTTCAGAGGAAGTACCTACATAAATTACACAATTATTCACTGCATGGATTAGGGTATTTAGGCTGAGCAAGGTGAGGTGACTTTCAAGATCACAGTGGTAAATGATTTAACTCAAGCTTGTCCAACCCACAGCCAGCAGGCCACATGCAGCCCAGGACAGCTTTGAATGTGGCCCAACAGAAATTTGTAAACTTCCTTGAAACATTATGAGAATTTTTTTTTTTTTTTTGCGATTTTTAAAGCTCGCCAGCCATTGTTAGCGTTAGTGCATTTTATGTGTGGCCCAAGGCAAATCTTCTTCTCCTAATGTAGGCCAGGGAAGCCAAAAGATTGGATACCCTTAGTTAAGCTGTAGTCCCAACCCATCTCGAGAAAGAGCTTTAGAGGAAAAATCAGGTGCTCTGGCTCCAGTTTGGGCTCCTTTGCTAATTCTGTGGTTTGGATAATTCACATGACTTTCGTGCACTTTAGTTTCCTCACTGCTAATGTTATAAGCTCAGTAATTCCTAATCTGTAGTAGACAAACTCCTGAGGTGGGGAATGAGCAAGCAGTGTGCTTGGAGTTCATTGCAAGTGATCCACTGACTAAATACATCATGTGTTTTGCTTATATATGTGTTCCTATTTTACAGGTGTGTAGGTTTGTTTTGGGGATATCGAAATAAACTTAAAGAATATTTCTGGATTCATAGATTCATTGTCATGATTATGTTCTCAAACAATAAACTAAAAAAGTTTATTATTAAGTTGGGACTCTCAAAAATATTTTTACATCAAAATTGGGCCTCTGTTTCTTCAAAGGTAAGAAATCATAAGTCAAGATGATATCTCAAAACCCTTCCAGTTGTAAATGTCAATGATTATTAGAGACAATTAAAATGACTTATTAATTTTTAAAAGTTGCAGGAGCAATGCATTTAGATTACCTTTTCCCCAGTCATACAACGTATTTATGTGCTGCTTTTTTTTTTTTCCTTTTTTTCTGGCAAAAATGGTGACTGCCCTGAATGTTTTGTTGAGATAGTCATTGAAAAGCAGAAGCTGGTAGATTTACCAATAGCTGTTCCTTTGAAGTCTGAAGTCTCGGTGATTTTTTTTGCATAAATTGTCCATTTCCTATTGAAATTGGTGATGAGTTTGATAAACCTTAGGAACTCTTAGGTTTTTTTCTAGGTTAGATGCTTGAAGACCACTGATAGTTAAATCAGAAATTAGTCATGTCATGTTTCAGTAGATGGGAATCCTCTCATTCTGCCCACTGAGAATAGTGTGGATGATTTTTAACAACTTCAAATGGCTAAGGGCTGCACCTACAGTCCTGATGATTGTAGAAACAGCTAGTGCTGGAATGTTGTCCTTGAAGGTTTCAGATGGCTGTTCCAACCACGTTGGTGGCCTTTCTTGGAACTAAGTTGCACAATTCTCCTTTTGTTCATATGATACAAAACAAGCTAATTCTAATCAGGCATCTAACCTCCACTTGCTCATGGTGGGATAGTAAATGGTTACAAACCTTCTGCAGGGCAAATTGGTCATGTGGATGAAAAATATTTGACTCAGCAGTTTTTCTCCTAATAATTTGTCACACATGCCAAAAAATCATGTATGGACAAAGTATTTACAGTTAAAGATGTTTACCGTCCTATTACTTATGAGAAGTTGAAAATGATATAAATGGACAAAAATAAAAGTTTGATTACCTAAATTATATTATGTCTATGTAGAAATACCATATAACTATAACAAATTTTTGTAAAACAAATTTTATGACAATAAAAGATATCAAGTTAATAAAGGCAAGTAGGTTACAGATATGTATGTAAAGTATGATTTCCCTGAAATTTTAAACTTGTTTAAAAATATGTTGATGATTTTGTTTGCTTTGATTTTTTTACAATATAAGACCTGACATGGCATTTGAAAATAGAGTTTAGGGTATATCATAGGCTTCTTTTTCTTCTTTATTTGTTTATTTTTTTTGAGATGAAGTCTCGCTCTGTTGCCCAGGCTGGAGTGCAATGGTGCAATCTCAGCTCACTGCAACCTCCACCTCCTGGGTTCAAGCGATTCTCTTGTCTCAACCTCCCGAGTAACTGGGATTGCAGGCACCTGCCACTATGGTTAATTTTTTTTTTTTTGCATTTTTAGTAGAGACAGGTTTTCACCATGTTGGCCAGGCTGGTCTCGAACTTCTGACCTCAGGTCCACCTGCCTTGGCCTCCGAAAGTGCTGGGTTTACAGACATGAGCCACCACACCCCGCCTAGGCTTCTTTTTTTTTTTTTTCTTTCCTTCTTTCTTTCTTTCTTTCTTTTCTTTTCTTTCTTTCTTTCTTTCTTTCTTTCTTTCTTTCCTTCGTTCATTCGTTCTTGCTTGTTTACTTGTCTTTCTTTCTTACTCTGGGACTTGTAGTTAGAGTGTCTGCCTGGAAACTTTTCTCTCCTGTTATTATGTTACTACTGGTTAACAGATATCTTCTCTAAGCACCTTTCAGAGATCCCCACTCAGACTTAATCAGGTTATTCTGTTTTATTGTGGTCACAGTCATGTGAAGTTACCTTATTCACTCTTTTGTACATTTAATTATCGTTTGTTTCTTCTCAAAAGAATGTAATATCCATGAGAATTGAGGCCTGTCCACCCTATTTCCTGCTATGTCCCTGACACTTGGAACCATGACACATAATAGGCACTCAGTATTTGTTAAATAAATGATCTCATAAGCATATGAATCATATTTCTGTTGTTTCTGGTGGGCCTTTGGGATTTTTTGATTCTAACTCAGAGAGAAATCATGGCATCTTGATATTCATCAGAAATAAGTCTATCCACCAATAGCTGTCAAACACTTCCAGTCATCTCTGATATCTCTGTTATTCATTTGACAATCATTAATTAGTCTCTACCATGTGCTTATGATTATGCTAGGAGCAGACAGAGATATCAATAAGAATTAGATGAGTTTTTGGCTCTCAGGAGGCCCATGGTTAATGGGACATACAGATATATAACATATGGTGGGGTGGATCACAAACATATGGTGAGATAAGAAGAAAGAAAGGGGTCAGCAGGATGCTATGAGAACAAAGTAGGGGAAGTGATGAAACCCCTCACCAATATGGAAGACTTCATAGAGTGAACTGGAAAGATATTCCAGGCAGAAGGAAGGGAATGTGTTTTGTCATCATGCCATGTTCCCAGAAGAATGAGCAGCTCAGTGTGATAGACATAGGTTAAGAGATGAGGCTGGTCATTCAGGCAAAGACTTATTGAGGCCATTCCTGTGCCACGCTAAGTAGTGTAGCCTTTATAATAGGGAATGACAAAGAGTTCTGAGCTTGAAGATTTCACAATGGATAAAGCTCATTTAAAATTAATAGGAATTTCAATTACTTAGGAAAGAATATTCTGCATTTAGTGGGCATTATCCTTGATTCTTTCTTTTTTCTTACTCCTATACCCCACATATAATGACTAAGCCCTGTAACTTGAACTCCAACATATATCTCTAATAGTCTATTTCCTTTCATCTTAATTCCTTCTATTAAGGCAATAACACCTCTTGCTTGGACTATTGCAGTAGTCTCCTAGTTGGTCTTCTCATTTAAATCTTTCTCTTCAATCTATTGTCCACATGGCTGCCAGGGTCATCTTCTAAAATCATGAACAAAAGCATGCCACTCCCCTGCTTAAAATGCCACACACTGCCCTTTGTATAAAATTCAAACTCCCTCAAATGGGGAGGGATCCAGCCTCTACGGATTATTCCAGTCTATTTTGAATCTCTCTCTCCTTTACCCAATAGAGAATAGCCAAGTTTGGCCTCCTTCTCACGCCTCAAACACACCAAACTTTTCCTGGTCATAAAGTCTTTATAAGGTGTTGCATCTGCCTGCAATGCTTTTTCACCTACTTCACCTAGTTGGTTCTTCATCATTTTCAGTTATCAGCTTAAACTTTATCACATTCCCTAATTACTCCATCACAGTAAGTTACCCCTTGCTGTGGTAGCCAGCCTCCAAGATGGTCCTCAGTGATCCCCACCTCCTGGTATTCATGCCATTATTTAGTCCCTGTATCAGTGTCCGAGGGCTGCCATAACAAGTTACCACAACCCGAATGGCTTGAAACAGCAGAAATTTATTTTGTCACAGTTCTGGAAGCTAGAAGCACAAAATAAAAGTGTTGGCAAGACCATACTTCCCCCAGTGGCTCTAGGGAAGAGTCCCTCCTTGCCGCTTGTAGCTAATGGCCACCTACAATCCTTGACACTCTGGCTGATAGATGCATGACTGTAGTCTCTGCCTCTATCTTCACATGACTCTCTTCCCTGTGTGTCTGTCTCCAAATCTCTCTCTTCTTATAAGGACATCAACTATTCGACTTAAGGCCCACCACATCCAGTATGGCCTCATCTTAACTTGATTACATCTGCAAACACTTTGCTTCCAAATAAGATCACATTCACGGGTACTGGTACTAGGACTTCAACATATCTGTTTGTCAGGAACAAATTCAATGGACAATGGTCCCTTCCCACACTGAATACGACTAACCTGTGCAATTACTATGATACGGAAAAATGAGAGTATGTGGCTTTTGAGGCTAAGTATAAAAGACATTGCAGGTTTCCTGCTTGCTCTCACTTGGCTCACTCACCCTGGGGGAAAGGAACCCATGCTGAAAAGACACTCAAGCAGCCCTATGGGAGAGTCCTCATGGGGAGAAACCTCCTATCAACATCTGGCACCAACTTGCTAGTCACATAAGTGAGCCATCCAAGCTGATTCTCCAGTTTTAGTTAAGCCTTCAGTTGATGGTAGCTCAAACCAGCATCTTCACTGCAACTTCATGATAGATCTTGAGCCAGAATCATCAGCCAAAGCAAGTTATGAATTCCTGGCCCATAGAAACTTTGATATAAAAAATATTTATTCTTTTAAGCCACAGCAGTGGAAAATTAATACACCTCTTATTTTCTGTTTTATGCTCATTATAAAACATGTATTTAATAAATATTAGCGATTATTGTTGTTATTTAGAAAAAGAAAATTATCTTAGGCATCATATCATTTAAATCTATTTATGATTCATCCTTCCTCAGTTATAACTGCAAAATACGATAATGTCTAAAGGCCTCTAGAAATAAATAACTTTCTTGCTGATTAGTAAAAGAAGACCTACCACTTATTACAAAGAAACAAACCACAGATACACACAAAAACCTGAATGAATCTCAAAAATGCTCAGCAACACAGGCCAGACACAAAAAAGCACATGCTACATGAGTCTATTTATATAAAACTCTAGAAAGAGGCACATCTAATCTATAGTGACAGAAAGCAGATCAGTGTTTACTTGGAGTTGGGAGTGAAGGGGTAGATTGGCTGCAAGGAGGAACAAGAGAACCTTTCAGGGTGACAGAGGTGTTCCATACATTGATTGGTGTGGTCATATGAATGTACACATTTTCCAAAACTCATCAAATTGTATCCTTAAAATTCATGCATTTATAATATCTAAATTATATCTCAATTCAGTTGATGAAAAAAAGTACAATTTTTTTGATTATTCATTGAGCCAAGTGCTTTACATAATTATCTCTAGTAAAAAAGCAATAGCCTCATTTTTGGAAAATGGAAATTGATCCTCAGATTAAATGACTTCTTCAAAGCCACACAGTCTTAGTTCCAAACATTTTGCTTGTTTCAAAATGCTTTGTTAAAGTTAAAAAAAAATTATGTTATCTAATTCAGGAATGGCAAACCCTAATACTTTTGGGAGCTTAGTAATATATGTATATAGGAGGGGGCCAGGGATAAAGGAATAGTGGAAAGTTGGGACTTTTTTCTCCCCGTTGGAAGTTGAGGAACTAGCCAAATAAATCTTGCCCCAGAGTCATAGTCAACCTTTGAACATTCTACAGGTACCTGAAACTGAAGAGATTAATTAACTTGCCTATGGTCACCCAGTTACCAAGTAGCAGATCTCTTGGGGAGAGAACCAAGTTGATGTAGGTGAAATAGGAAAAAAGATGAAAAGTAGAAAGTCAAATACTTAAAATAAAACCGCACTATGTAAGATGTGATTACATTTACGTATTTATTTAATTCAAAAATTTGGTAGAATACATAGTGGAGCTCATCTGAGTTTTCTTTTTTTTTTAAATTTATTTATTTTAATTAATTTATTTATTTTTTATTATTATTATACTTTAAGTTCTAGGGTACATGTGCATAATGTGCAGGTTTGTTACATATGTATACTTGTGCCATGTTGGTGTGCTGCACCCATCAACTCGTCACCACCCATCAATTCGTCGTTTATATCAGGTATAGCTCCCAATGCAATCCCTCCCCCCTCTCCCCCCATAATAGGCCCCGATGTGTGATGTTCCCCTTCTCGAGTCCAAGTGATGTCATTGTTCAGTTCCCACCCATGAGTGAGAACATTCGGTGTTTGGTTTTCTGTTCTTGTGATAGTTTGCTAAGAATGATGGTTTCCGGCTGCGTCCATGTCCCTACAAAGGATGCAAACTCATCCTTTTTTATGGCTGCATAATATTCCATGGTGTATATGTGCCACATTTTCTTAATCCAGTCTGTCACTGATGGACATTTGGGTTGATTCCAAGACTTTGCTATTGTGAATAGTGCCGCAATAAACATACGTGTGCATGTGTCTTTATAGCAGCATGATTTATAATCCTTTGGGTATATACCCAGTAGTGGGATGGCTGGGTCATATGGTACATCTAGATCTAGATCCTTGAGGAATCGCCATACTTGTTTCCTCAAGTATGGTTGAACTAGTTTACAATACCACCAACAGTGTAAAAGTATCCCTATTTCCATAATGGTTGAACTAGTTTACAATACCACCAACAGTGTAAAAGTATCCCTATTTCTCCACATCCTCTCCAGTACCTGTTGTTTCCTGACTTTTTAATGATTGCCATTCTAACTGGTGTGAGATTGTATCTCATTGTGGTTTTGATTTGCATTTCTCTGATGGCCAGTGATGATGAGCATTTCTTCATATGTCTGTTGGCTGTATGAATGTCTTCTTTTGAGAAATGTCTGTTCATATCCTTTGCCCACTTTTTGATGGGGTTGTTTGTTTTTCCTTGTAAATTTGTTTGAGTTCTTTGTAGATTCTGGATATTAGCCCTTTGTCAGATGAGTAGATTGCAAAAATTTTCTCCCATTCTGTAGGTTGCCTGTTCACTCTGATGGTAGTTTCTTTTGCTGTGCAGAAGCTCTTTAGTTTAATCATATCCCATTTGTCAATTTTGGCTTTTGCTGCCGTTGCTTTTGGTGTTT
The DNA here is from genome assembly GCF_002776525.5 of Piliocolobus tephrosceles. Classification (NCBI taxonomy): domain Eukaryota; kingdom Metazoa; phylum Chordata; class Mammalia; order Primates; family Cercopithecidae; genus Piliocolobus; species Piliocolobus tephrosceles. Next base: position 33,676,286 of record NC_045446.1, read on the forward strand.
TAGACATGAAGTCCTTGTCCATGCCTATGTCCTGAATGGTACCACCTAGGTTTTCTTCTAGGGTTTTTATGGTATTAGGTCTAACATTTAAGTCTCTAATCCATCTTGAATTAATCTTCGTATAAGGAGTAAGGAAAGGATCCAGTTTCAGCTTTCTACTTGTGGCTAGCCAATTTTCCCAGCACCATTTATTAAATAGGGAGTCCTTTCCCCATTTCTTGTTTCTCTCAGGTTTGTCAAAGATCAGATGGCTGTAGATGTGTGGTATTATTTCTGAGGACTCTGTTCTGTTCCATTGGTCTATATCTCTGTTTTGGTACCAGTACCATGCTGTTTTGGTTACTGTAGCCTTGTAGTATAGTTTGAAGTCAGGTAGCGTGATGCCTCAAACAGAGAGCCAAATCATGAATGAACTTCCATTCACAATTGCTTCAGAGAGAATAAAATACCTAGGAATCCAACTTACAAGGGATGTAAAGGACCTCTTCAAGGAGAACTACAAACCACTGCTCAGTGAAATAAAAGAGGACACTAACAAATGGAAGAACATACCATGCTCATGGATAGGAAGAATCAATATCGTGAAAATGGCCATACTGCCCAAAGTTATTTATAGATTCAATGCCATCCCCATCAAGCTACCAATGAGTTTCTTCACAGAATTGGAAAAAATGGCTTTAAAGTTCATATGGAACCAAAAAAGAGCCCACATTGCCAAGACAATCCTAAGTCAAATCATCTGAGTTTTCATGACTGATTCATTTGCCTGTTCATTTTTCCTTTCTCAAAGTATTTACTGAGCCATCATTGCATGCAGAATAGTAGGCTTGGAGACCTACCATCCTGTGCACTAAGTGTACCATCCTCCTTGAGTCCTCCACATCAGCTACCATGAGCGTCCGCAAGTCAAGCAACCGTTTTCATGACTTTTGTCCCTACTGTACATGTAGAACCTTGTTCCACTTTCCTTGTCTCCAATTATCTATAATACACACTTTAGACTTTATTATATCCCTGTATAATGCTGCCTGGTCCACTAATTGTTTTAAATATGTATGTCTTATCTTCCAACATAATTTATAAAGAACTCATCCATGTAACCAAATACCACCAGTACCCCAAAAACAATTGAAATAAAAATTAACAAAATAAGAGATTTCTGAGCAGAGTAAATGTGAATATTTAAAATGCTTTAATAGTCCCATAGTGCATAGTGCAAAGTTAGGCACATAGAAAACTCTCCATCAATTCTTCTCAATTGATTATCCTGGTGTCAGAGGATGTCTTAGGCTGTATTCCCCAGAAGCCCAACCTGAGATAAGGATTTGAGTGCAAGTGGTTAATTTGGGATGTGATCCCTGGAAGTGCTGATGGGGACACGGGGAAGTGAGACAAGAAAGGAAAGGAAGTGAAGACAAGGACTGTTCACTCCTATGTGGGTAATCGGAGTTCAGTTCCACTGGGGACTTCTGGAAAAAGTCTGTAGAATACACCTTTGAGTTGTCTGGCCTGAGGGGTATTTATCTACCAGTTTCCATTCATCACTGGTTGAGAGCTGTTCTTTGAGCATTAAGTTCCCAGGGTCCCCTGTGCAAGTGGAGCCTGCTGTAGTGGTCAGGGAAAGCACCTTCAGTAAGTACCAGGTGCCTCAGTAAGACTTCACCGGTGTTCACGGGAGCGAAGAGTTCTAACATGACACATCAGGGCACTAACAGCTTCTGCTACACAGCACATTTCAATCAGAGGAAAATTCTTTTCATGGAAACATTTATTCAGTGCCAACATTGTGATATACACTGGAATACAAAAATAAATAAAACATGTTCCTTATCTGCTAGGAACTTAGATCTGTCACTTCTCATTGAAGAATAAGGACAAAAGAAGAGAAAGAAGAAGGAAGAAGGATGGGAAAATAGCCCAGCCTCCATTCCCATTCAATCTATACTCTCTGATGAAAATTTGATGCTGCTCTGCCCACCAATTCATTATAGTCATCATTACTAAATAGCCATCACGTTTAATGGCTGGTAGTCACCATGAGAGTGGCATGGAGTCAGACAAGAGTTTAGAAGAGTGAGGAGGTATCTTTGTTCACCTCTGGTCCCTAGTGTGTTCCAGGCCTGCTTCATTGAAATTTCTGCATCAATATTTCATTAACTCATACCAAGCATGCAACATGACTTTGTGTGCAAATTAAACTAATATTTGAAATGAAGAAAAACAATCATGGGAGAGGTAGTCACTTACCACAAGGACTCTGCAAAGGAGTTACATGGAAAAGGCAGCTGTATTTTTGTGCTTTTGCCATAAAATGGAGCAGACAGTCTGTTCTGTAAAGTACTATAATTATAAAGCAATTTGCCACCTCTAATGGGAGGACTTTCTTTCATAAAATATTAACTAAATATAATATCGGTGCAATAGGTTAGAAACAGTCTTAGTTTCTCCATAAAAAGTCAATTTGTAACCACTGTGAATGTCTTCTTCAAGATGATGGTAACCAGAAACATCCTCTGTGCCCATCGTCACTTAGCCTTGAATTAAGCCCAACACATTTCTGCTGTCTTCCCTCGCTAATTTGAGGCTAAGTGTTTTTCCCTGTAAACATGTTAATTTGCAATGCTGTTCTGTCTTCTCGCTGAGCACTTCTCAATGGAATGCACTGCTATTCCCCGGGCAGTTTTGTTGTGATGATGGTGGCCCCCAAAGTCTAAACTGTCAACAAATGAAAAAAACGCAAAGGTAAGTTGAAGACACAGTTTGCAAAACGCAAACCTCTCTGTACTGTTGAATTACTTGTGCCTCTTGAAATCATGGAAAGAGATAGTTCTTTTTGTGAGACTGATATTCTCCAGGCAGGGTTGTTGTCCAGACTGCAAATGCAGGCAGAGCTGCCTGGAGTTACCAACTCAGATTTTGCAGGCAAAGGCAAAGGCTCTGGTTGCAAGGAGACAAACAAACAAACAAACAAAAACAGCTTTTTTTTTTCTTTTCTGCTTATATGTTTCCTTATATTCAGGAACTGTTTTTCCAATGCAGCTTGGTTATTATCCTTTTCCATCCGGAGGTAGCAACCACTCTCTAACTTTTAGTCAATTTGTTTTCTAGGGAAAAGAGACAATCCAAAGTGAAAAGTGAAGATGTTTATCTCCCAATATTATTTCAAGCCACTGTGCTATTTTTCACCGACTTCTCAAATTAGAGAGAGAGAGAGAGAGAGAGAAACCGAAAAAACAAAAACAAATCCCCAAACACTCTTGTTTTTAAAACCATCTTCATTAGACATAATGTATAGAAAATCCATACTTGCTTATTTGGAAATTGCCTGAGGGCTGCATCCACTTTCATACATTCCTTTGTTGATCTACAAGTCTTAAATGGATCATCAAATTCTATTGACTGTAATCAGCAAAATCCTTTTAGTTTTCTTGTTCTTAGCAGTCTTGAAATTTAGCCAGAAAGTTTTCGGAGAGGATATTTGTTATAGTAAGACCCAGGAACAGAAGCATTTATTAGATAAATTCTGAATGAAAGCTGGAAGTAGAACTCTGGCCCTATGTTCCCCTCAATGGATGTGAATATTTTGCTATAGGTTGGTTGACAGTTGCTATATGTTCTGAATGACTGAATGAATGAATGAATGAGTCCATGAATTTAATCAAATATTCATATTTAAATATTGGAATTTTTTAAAGCATGCTACAAACTGGTATTTTAGCATAATCTAAAATACAATATATATTTTATGTATTCAATTATTATATTGAACATATTTTTCTTTACTATATATACCACAAGTGTTTATTTGTGTCTACATATGGGTGTGTGTGTGTGTGTGTGTATATATATATACACATATAGTGAAAAAAATAATCTAGAGGGATATACAGAAATATACAGCATGATAAAACTGATTCTTTCTAGGAGATGGGATTCAGTGGCGGGCTTCCTTTTAGTTGTGAAAATGGAAAAAAAATTTAGTTGTGAACTATTTCAAATCTCCAGGAATAGAATACAGACCACCATAAGAAACACTCACAGAACCACCTCTCAGCTTTATCAAATCTTAACATTATGCCATATTTTGCATCATGTCATTTTTTAAAAGGAAATTAACATTTCAGACATAATAGAGAAGCTTTTCATTTTTTCACATCATGTGTTTCTATAATATTTTAATTTTAAGTAATAAACATACTTATGATCAGCAAAAAATCAGTACCAACTTGAAAATACATGTCAGCTAAGTCAAACTGAAGAGAAGAGGGTCCTCTCTCTTGCCAAAAAGTTTTTCAAAATCTGTTAACAAGAAATAAATGATCTTGTTTCCGTCTGTCTTTCAGCTCACAGCTGTCTGGCAATTGCAAGTGGCAGGTTGGGACTGAAGAAACACAATGTCATCTTAGGTGCTGGTGGGTTGGCAAGCCACATGTTCCGATTTATCCCTGTCAGCTGCAGGCCCTATTAACTATTTTTAATGAATCACCACTGCTTTTACTTTTGCCATCAGCCATGACCTTCACCATTTAGAAACACATGGTCTCTCATAAACGATAGCCCACGACATATAAACTTGAGAAGGATTCTATCACAGCTCAAACTACAATATCTATCACTAAAACAAACGGCTCATTCTAGCTGAAGAGACACTCATATATATCACGGAACCAACCTTCCATATTTTGAAATTTACTGCCCCATGTTGGCTGATTTTTTTTTAAGGAGGCCAGGCAACCTTGCTCACTTAATACTTTTGATAAACTTCTGCTGACAAGGAGTGTGATTAATGATGGTTAAAAGAATTGAATCAAGAGTAGGAAAGACAGAGCCAAAAAAGCAGACTGCTGGGCTGATGGAAACTAACGTCTCTACAGAAATATATGATGGACCCTCCTTTTTTACCATGCCAAGTAATTACTTGCACAGGCCTGTTGTAATAATTCCTATTACAGCCAAAACGGAAAAGTCAGTAACTCACCGCCCTGGGACAAGGTGAAGGCAAGGCCAGAGTAGCATGGATCAATATTTCATTTACTCACTGAGGTTAGCTTCTATCCCTGTATCAAATTCTTTTACAGAAAGCCATGAAAGAAATGAGGTTTGCTGCAAAACACCAATACAGAGGCCTTGTTTCCTTGGGGTGCTTATGAAGGAAGCAGAGCAACAAACCCTTTCAGGAAAACAATATGCACTCAAGGTCACTCATTACTTGCTACTGTTGGAAAATAAAGTGCCATTAGCCTGATATGAGTAATGTACATCAATCAGCTGCAGACCAGAAAAAGTGTGTTTTCAACTTGGTGGTGCTGCTAATAATGAATGATCCATTTGAACACTGTCTACACAATTTGACAATTGTGAAAAAATTTTCTCTTGACAGTGTACCATTTGTTTAAAAAAAAAATCCCATTAACATTTATCCCTGATTACCTCCTGCCTTAAAAAAAAGAAAAAGAAAAGGGAAGAAAAGCCATAACAATTCCTCTGCCACCAAGAAGTTTTGTACTTTTCTTGCACTTATAGTTCAACTACAAAATACCCTATAAAACAAAAAATGAAATATATCTTATTGTTTCTCAACAGGTTTCCTTTTACAGAGTTTAAAATGTATGTACTCTATTCTACTCTAAGTATCCTATGTTGCTTTCTTGGGAAAGGATTCAGTACTAACCAATTTTCGATCATATATGGATATACTGAAGTAGGTTGTCCTTGATATTGAATTTTTTCAATTTCACTCTAAAATCAAATTTAAATAGTCCCAGCATCTATGAATTCTATGCTGAATGCAAAATCTATTTTTTTTTCTCACTACATTTATTGGTTAGTGTTTTGGGTTAGAATAGACCACAATGTTGCATTTATCTCTTTCTTAAGATTTTATAGGAACTTCTATTTACAAAGAATATTTTCACTGTGACACATATTTCCATGCAGAATGGTCTTAGGGAAATATTCTTGTATTTGCTTTTTTTCCCCCACATCTGTATAATTTCCAAGTTGCTTTTCTTACGATTCCAGGAAGGAAGGAAACATAGAAAGACTGATTTGCTTGCTTAAAAACATAGTCTACTAGCAATAATAACTGGTAACCTTGAACATTTCTTACGGTTTGTGTTTTCAAAGCCATTCTATACCAGATCTCCCTATTTTTGTGCCATGGAATGAAGTTTAGATCAAGGGTAGGGAAGTCCTTGACTGTTATATGGGCCTTAGATCCATTCTCATCTCCAGAAAGCAAAGATCAGCTGGGCTCAGCATTGATTCAGGCCAGCAGAACTCGCAGCATAGCCAGTCGACATCTTGGAAGTATTTTCAAGCATTTGGGGTCTGCAGATTGTCCTAAGAATTTTCACCCCTCCTCCACTCCACCCCTTAAACTTGGACCCCAGGAGTATTTCAAGGGAAATTCAATCCATATGTGCCTGATTCGTGTTCACTTAACTCATTGACATGTTGTTTTCCAAGAGCTGATTGATGTACAAGGAGTCTTCTGACCTTTTTTCCTGAACCTTGCAGAACTGCCATTCTTTGAGCTGGAAAATTGCCTTTTACTTGGGGTAAGTAGCACTTTTGAGAGTTGAAAGTTTTAAGCTCAGCTTGAAACATAGTTCCCAAATCTGCGTGGGATCCTGGGTTTGACAAATGTGGCCTCAATACCTTTGTATAAAGTCCTTTCTTGCCTCATATTTTTTTTTCATGTGTGACACCCGTAGCTAGAGAAAAAAATACAAAGATTGTGATAACTTTCAGAGCATCCAAGCAGATTTCTTTGGAAGTTGCAGCATCACTCCAATGGTTTAAGATGTCCAAGTCCATCTGTTCTCTTGAATCACCCTTCACCTGCCTTGATTTCTTTCATGTGGTCTCAACCCAAAGGACTTCCTTTGCCAAGTTTTAAATGTGTAATAAAGGCAGCAGCTGACTTTAAACCCTGCTTTGATTCTGTTGGGCAACATCTCAGCTTGGGTTAGGTTCCCTGGCAAAGTATTCCAGTAGACTTTCATAATACTGCCCCTTGGAACTCATCCTAAATTATGCCCCTAAATCATAAAAGTTATAAAGACAAGCTACTCCCTCTCTCACTTCTGCTAAGTTAAGAGGGAGCTGTGACGAGGGCTGTGCCTCTGCCCATGGACAACTGTTAATTGATCTAGAATAGCTAGAATAAAACATGAAAGAATAGTCTCTTAGCTCTTCTAAAACTCTGGATAGAGAGGCTTAATTAGGGCGTACAACAGAAATCTACAAACCCAAATGCCTACAGAAGCCAAACAAGAAATGTAGATCGGTGAAGCAGATTGAGTGATGACTGTTTTCAATAGAGAACCCACGGCTAAAGGAACAGCCAATGTGCAGACACAGCCACTGTAAATGGTTTCTGGCTTGGTGTTGCTAGGTCTCTTCGTTTTTCAAGAGAAGCTAGAAATCCCCTAATTGCAAATATTAGTGTGTAATTCACATATGGAAAGTCCTGTTTATCAGCCAAATTTAGCCTACCAACTACAAATATGTGCTATACAAAGTTAAAAAGGAAAAGAGGAATAAAAGCTAATATTTACTGGGAAATTGTTGTATACTAGAAACAATGCTAAGTGCTTTATAGACATTATTTAATTTGCTCCTCACCATTTTCCTACCACATGGATATTATTACTTTTCTCAATCATAGCAAGAGAAAACTAAGATCTGGTGTCTTTGTTAAGAAGTACAGATTCTTGAGTCGTTCTCCCAGACCTACTGAATTAGAATCTCTAGGCATGAAACCCCCAGGTGACTGAAATGTTCATCAAAGTTGGAGAACCACTGCATCATTCTATGTCAAAAAATGTATACACTGAGCTGGTGCAACTCCTCAGTTTATAAATGAGATGCTTTTATAAACTCCTCAGTTTATAAATGAGGCTCTTTCTCTCTCTCTCTCTCTCTTTTTTTTTTTTTTTTTTGAAATGATATCTCACTCTTTCACCCATCTAGCACCATCTTGGCTCACTGCAACCTCTGTCTCCCAGGCTCAAGTGATCCTCCCACCTCAGCTTCCCAAGTAGCTGGGACTACAGACACATGCCACCACGCCTTGCTAACTTTTCTATTTTTTGTAGAGACAGGATCTCAATATGTTGCTCAGGCTGGTCTCAAACTCCTAGGCTCAAGTGGAAGTGATTGTACCACCTTGTCCTCCCAAAGTGCTGAGATTACAGATGTGAGCCACCTGGCCTGGCCAAGAGAGAAACTAACTTGTTCAAGCTTAGACCATTGAGTCAGGACTAACTTCGAGAGCATCTGTGATAACTTTCAGGGCATCTCTTCAGATACAAGAAGTCAAGCCTCTGGGAAATAATAGGAATACTAGTATCCCAGGTACCCATTTACTGAGGATCTATCCTGTACAGGCAATACACAACAATGATAACATCCTCACTTCAGCTTCATAGAAACTCTGAAGCAGACATTATTGTCTTCATATTACAAATGAGGAAATAAGCTCAGAGGAATAAAATGGCTGTCAAGGTCATGCAAATGAAAGTAAAGAGTTAGGTCTGTTTAAATTCAAGTGTGTCTGTTTCTGAACCCAGAGCTCTTTTCATTATGCAACAAGGACAAATGCTGCTGGGTCCTTTACACTGAATGCTGATGGAACTGTAGCTATTAAGCAGAAGATATGGAGAGCACATTCAAGGAATCTCAAGATGATGACGATGGCGATGATAGTGGTGATAATTAGGAGAGGGGGAGCCATTGTCAGGAATCCTCAAATTGTCGAGAGGGAAATTGATTGGTAAAATCACTAACAAGGTGAATGACCTAGCGGCAGAGGCCACCCCTTCCACTTTGGAGATTGGCTTCCTCATCTTCCAAGTGAAGGAGATTTTGATAGGTAATCTTTATGCTCATTTCCAGTTTGAAAAATCTGTAACTCTAAGTGGAGAAGCAAGTTGAATCACATGTATTTACGCGAACCTAAAAGGAGACATGAGTGCTTTGACCTGCCAAGGCAGTCCAGGCTGCTCACGCCACAGAACCAGCCCCAGTGGGGTCTGGCAATGCCACTGTGAGAAGACTTACGTTTAGCCTTAGAACCCTCCACCAAACATCTGGAAAGAAAACTGCAGCTGAGGTCAGCTGATCAGGTCCCTTATCAAGGAGGCAGCCTCGTCTGGCCCCTGAGTGTGTCTTTTGATCGTCAGGGCTGAGGATTTGCTTCTATTGCTTTCTCCGGCCTTCTCTTCCTCCCAATCTCTATGTCACCATCCTCTCTTCAAATACAGGAAGCCAGCTCCTTCTGTGATGGAGTAAACATTCCATTTGAGGTCAAGGCATTCGGACCTCTGCTGTACTTAGTTCAAGCTCCAGCCAAAGGCCAGAATCAATACCACAAATCACTGCCAAAATGACAACAAGGAAGCTCTTGTCCATTTGCTCCGCTTGTGGAAATGCTATTTCTAATGCCTAGCAATTTCATTAAGTCAGTTTCATTAGCCTGTGTTTCCTTAAGAGGTCTGCACTAAAGGCTGTCTTTGGCACCAGACAGAACAGGTCCCTGCAACCATTACCTGAGTAATACATAGCTCCTCAGGGGCGTCTATGTGTTTACAAGTGGCTATGCCTCAGGACAAACAGCCCCCTCAATATTCAAAAGCATTCTGCACAGAAAAGCGATCAAAGGCATTATAGAGGAAACATCTATCTCTGCCAAATGTATCCAGCTATATGAATCTGTTCTTACACAATGTCAAAGCAGTTCAATATAATGTAACTTGTCATAAAGTTATCTTTTGTGGAAAAGAAATGTTGCCATTCAAAAACACATAAAGCCCCAGCTTGCCTCAAATGGTGCATACATATTACCTCTTCAGAATCCCACAACTAAATCAAATCAGTGTGAGGCAAAAAGAGAGAGTCTGAAAAGTTTAATTTCTGTGCCTGCTGAATACCTGAATAAAGAGAGAGGGCTTTAATCTCTGCAAGTTTCTGAGTTTAAAGAGTAAAAGAGGTTTATTCGTCCCTCCCATTTTCTCAAAAGTCTATCTTGTTTTGGTTTTTAATAGTTCTGCTGCTAAGTGTGCACACAATACATAGAGTTCAGGAAGGAATTTCTGATCCCAAGTCTAGGATTCAAAATAAATGAAGAATTTCATTATGTTGTTGGGATATTTTAGCTATTATAACTTGTACAAAAATATTCATTAAAAGATAGTTGATAATATTGAAAAGCTGGAAACAACCTATGTGTCTATCTAGCAATAGAGGAACAACTAGACGAGCTATGGTGTAGCTGTGTTATTTATGTAAACAGGGCAGAGAGCTGCCACAAACAGGTGTATAGGCTGTTTACTGCACGACCCCATAAGGTACCATGTGTGAATGATAGCCCCATTGTGGCCACTATTGCAACATTTTAAAGAATGAACTATATTGAAATGTACTAATATTAATAGGTTTCCAAGAAACGTTGTGGAGGGAAAGAAAATTTTAGAATAATACATTGTATGCTATTATTTTAATTAACATACACTTAAAAACAATAATGCATGTGTACGTACACACATATGTATGTATATATGTATATGTGTATATGTACATACACATATATATGTACATACATATATGTGTGCGTGTGTGTATACACAAAATAACCTCATGGCAAGAATGACTTGTGGGGAGGGGGAAGGGACTGAGATTGGGGGTAACCGTCAAAGTACTCTCCCCATATATGTACTGATATGATTTCTAAAAGAGTAAAATGAATGGAAATTTAAAAGAAATGTTTAAAGAATTTAAGTGAAAATTGTGGAGCAGCTTAAATTCACATTTATGATTATTTTCTGAAGAGAACTGGTCAGCATAGGACCATGGGACTCACATTATATTATTGTATATTTATGCACCCGTTTCCCTCACTAGGATAAGAGCTCCCAGAGAGCAGAAACTGTCTCTATAGAATTCTTTCACCTCTAACAACTAGCACAATGAATACCACAGAAAATTGTGAATTAATGATCTCATTAATTCATCAGTTCATTTGTTCCACAAATAGTTAATGAGCACCTGCTCTGTACCCTCATAAGTTAGGGAACACAACCCAAAGAGCTTACATTCTATGAATGAAGGAATGAATGAATATAAGCTGAGAGAAATCATCTAGAGATCATAAAATCCATTTCAAAAACTCTCCCAAATATGTAATTAATCTATTTTAAAGAATTTCATGCTTTAGAAATTCCATTATTTTGCTAATCATTTCCATAATTAGCATAACTTTTTCGATTTTGTGACCATTTTCTTTTTTTTTTTTCTTTCCTTTTTTTTTTAAGTACAGGCTACATTTATATTTTAAACTGTAACAATCTAGTAGATTCTCTCCTAGATTTTATCCTTTGATTATAAATAAATGTTTTAAAATACCTATCCTTTAATGACACTTTGCATTGCTGCAAAATTCTACTTCATCACAGTAATAATTTCTCACAACAGCATTGCTCTTTATATTTTACCAAATGCTTCTACATATTATTTTTACGTGATCCTAAATATAATTTTCATTTGCTTCTAACAGAAAATAAGTGAAATGAGCAGTATTTATTTAATAGACCCATGGGCTAAGGCTCAGTGGAGTTAAGCAACTGGCTCAAGGTTAAAGAGCTAGGAACTGGTAGCATCAGAACTAGAACCCAGATCTTTTGAGTTCTAAGACAAGAGTCACTCATTGCATCATGTCTTCAAGAGTTCTGGGGCAAAAAGACTTAATTATTTTAAGAAACTGTGTTTATTTGAAAGATGAGACAAATACAACTCAAGGGAGAGCATATACCGCTGTAAACGTGCATGCTGTCTCCAAGCTAAGGTGTGTTAAACATCTAAATTGGAGTTATGCATGCTCGGTTAATATCTATGGCTTCTTTATGCTTACCATTGAGATTTCAATTCATGAGGGCAGTAACAACAACAGCGAAGACAGTTTCTTAAGGCTTTTCCTGCACTTCTGTGCCCTCTATTTGATCATCTGCCAAGGTTTGTGAATAGTGCCAAATCAAACAGCACAGCATCTCTATAAGGCTCCTCCTGGGAGTTGAGGAATTCTGCAGTTGGAGCACGGGGTAAGATATAAAAGGCACAATTATGTTTTTCTTTGAAGAGTTTAGAGGCAGACAATGTTAATCTATTCTTTTGGAATTTCTGGTGCTAAACTCCCTTCATTAAACAGCCTCTTCACTTCCCTTTGCTTTTCTGGCCAGGTTATCCTGCATTAATATAAACATCCTAAAATAAGGAGGAATACAGTGATCTGACTCTTTTGAGCTTTCTCAAGAAGAAGATCATACATAAGCATCAAAGGAATAAGAACTTGATTTCCATTTGCATTCTAAATTACCTAAGAAAAAACATTAGAGTTTTCTCATACTCATTTTGCGCACTGATTTCTAGTGATCTCTTTTCTCTTGCTTATGTTTGTCTGAATTCAATACCAGGAAGATTGTATTAGTGTGTTAAGTGTGATATTATTCTTTTTTATTTAATGGTAATTACTTATTAAAATTGTTTTGAAATATATTTGAATTTTCTCTTCAAAGATGCTTTCTTTTCTTGCTATTTAACCTACTTCTATTTGGCTTCATGGTCTAACTTTTGTTAATCTTGAGAAAATTAGCAAAATTAATGCAAATTTTGGATATCATTATGATAGCATGGGATTAGTTACAAATGCAAGCAGATAGACCTTTCAAGTGTAAAGAACCAAAAAGCAAAGTGCTTATAGTTTTATCATTGGCTCTTTGGTTTTTCTTATAAAGTATGTGTTTTATATTAGTAATCATCAGCTAAAATGTTTTTAAAGAAAACATAATTATAGGAGGCTGAGGCAAGAGGATCACTTGAAGTCAGGAGTTTGAGACCAGCCTGAGCAACATAGTGAGACCCTGTCTCTGCAAAAATGTTTAAAACTCAGCCGGGTGTTGTAGTGCATACCTGTAGTTTGAGCTACTTAGGAGGCTGAAACAGGAGGATCAGTTGAGCCCAGAGTTCGAGGCTTCAGTGAGCTATGATTGTGCCATTCCACTCCAGCCTGGGCAACAGAGTAAGACTGTGTCTCTAAGAAAGAAAGAAAGAAAGAGAGAAAGAAGGAAGGAAGGAAGGAAGGAAGGAAGGAAGGAAGGAAGGA
>NC_045446.1:33689454-33747946 GCF_002776525.5 Piliocolobus tephrosceles
GAAGGAAGGAAGGAAGGAAGGAAGGAAGGAAGGAAGGAAGGAAGGAAAGAAAGAAAAGAGCAAGCAAGCATGTCTAACTTTGCTTTCTTTAAAATAAGTTTACTTTTCATTATTTTGGGTACATCATAGTTATATATATTTATGGGGTACTTGTGATGTTTTCATGCAGGCATACGATATGTAATGATCAAATCAGGGTAATTGGGGTATCCATCACCTCAAGGATCCATCATTTCTTTAGGTTAGGAATATTCCATTTTATTATTTTAGTTATTTTAAAATATACAATAAATTGTTGTTAACTATAGTCATATAGTCACCTTATTGCGCTACTGAATACTAAATCTTATTCATTCTAACCGCATTTTTGTACCTATTGACCATCCTTTGGTTTTTTTATCTACCCTTCCCTGCTACCTTTCCCAGCCTCCAGTAATCATCTTTCTAGTCTCTATCTCCATTAGCTCAATTGATATTTTTTTTTTTTGAGCTCCCACATTTGAATGTGAACATGCAATATTTGTCTTTTTGTGCCTGGCCTATTTCACTTAATATAATGATCTTCCGTTCCATCCACATTACTGCAAATGACAGGATTTCATTTTTTTTATAGCTGAATAATATTCCATTGTGTATATATGCCACTTTTCTTTATTCATTCATCCATTGATGGACACTTAGGCTGACTTTATATTTTGGCTATTGTAAACAGGGCTGCAAACAAACATGAGCTTGCAGATACCTCTTTGATATACTAATTTCTTTTCTTTTGGATATACACCTAGCAGTGGGACCACTGGAACATATAGGGGTTCTATTTTCAGTTTTTGAAGAACCTCCATGCTATTTTCCAGAGTAGATTAGTGGCTACAGTAATTTATATTCCCACCAACAGTGTATGAGGGTTCCCCTTTCTCCACATCTATGCCAGCATTCATTATTGTCTGTCTTTTGGATAAAAGCCATTTTAACTGGAGTAAGATGATACCTTATTGCAGTTTTTTACGTTTCTCCATCAGCCAAATTTTTTTTTATCAAATAGTACTATTCTTTGCCATAAATTTTAGAAGAATTAAAAAAAAAAACCAAAGCCCTGAAATCTAGTATTTAAACTTTAATTATGTGGCAAGATGGGCTAGATACTCACCAAACCCATTTCCTCTTCCTGGGTGTAGGAATAAGATAAAGGAAAACTCTTCTTTACTGTAGAAATATAGTTAATAAAGGTACAAGAGAAAGGAAATAGACAATTACCATTAAGCAAACACCATAGTAATAGTTGTGTGTCATAAAAACAAGATCCATCAATGAATGCCAAAATTAGTAGGTGAAAGTTTGAAGGGAAACACTTTCTATAGCTTCAAAATGTGTCCCCTAAGATATTTACTAACTATAAAGAGAAAGATAGTAAGTTTACAGTGGTGAAATGCAGCAGACACCAACTTAACCAAGTAATCAAAGTCAACATCACTGGAATAAAGACGTTAATATTATGAACCCAGATATAATGCACTGAGAAAGACACAACATCATTTATCCCTCTTGGGTAAGGCCATGTGATGAATTACCACCAGCAGGAGATGAGTGAAGGTCCTGTGTCACTTTCAGGCTAAAACAGTCAAAGCAAGGTCCATCTCCTTCACACAGTGGTTTCCAAACTGCAGGCTGGATTCCCATGTGCAGGGACAAAATGTGTTGAGGATGGCAGAGCTTTGTCATCCTCAGTCATTGGATGACATCATGTAGTTCAAAAACTATGTTGAACTGTATCATGAGTGAGAAATAACCTTTTATTATATTAAACTCTTGAGATTCAGGGATTGAGATTCACTGTTAAAACAGTTAACTTACTCAGATTAATTCTACCCATTTATATTCAACCTCTGGTTGTATCTCCCTTAAATTTAGTGTTATAATGGATTTTTAATAATGAATTTTTAGAAAATTAAAAGACATGAAACAAAAATCACCTATATGTCACAAAACATTTTGAATACACAGAAAATAAATATACAATATGCAGGAACATTGTAAACATGGTAATAAAACAACAAGTCAAAAGAGTGAAATACTACTAATTTGTTTCTGTCAAATCAATTCATTAAAATGACTATAGTCCATGTTGGTGAATGCATGGCAAAATAAGGACATGTATATTCAGTAAGAATTATAATTGTATTATTTTGGGAAACATATTTAATAATGTATATTAAGATATTTTAAAATGTGCATCCGTATTCACCCATAATTCCATTACTAAGAATTTGTTCTACAGAAATAATTATTGATGTCATGTACAAGAATGTTATCTTAGCATTGCCTATTTCAAAGGTGGACAAATTACAGTCTGTAGGCCAAATTTCATCTGCCATCTGTGTTTGTAAATAAAGTTTTATTGGAAGACAACCACAACCATTCATTTACAAATTGTCTATGGCGGTTTTGTCTATGGCGGAGCCACAGTGCCCAGTAGGAATCTGCAAAAAAAACAAAATTTATAGTTCTTCTTTGTTAGAAAGGGTGTTGCAGACACAAGGCTATCTATTTACTAGCTTGCCAATGTCTGAGCTTTGCATAATCACATTTGGACAGAAACTCCCATAACAGCCACTAGCTCCCTGAGGGCATTCCTGTTGCCCTGGACATGCTTTGGAGAGGCCAAGTGTGCTTTAGAGTAACTCTGTTTTCTCCTTGGATTCCTATGTCTAGATGCATTTAAATCTTTCTGCTTAGCTATGTTACATTTGCAAATATGTCTTTCTGATTCGTCTACCCACAGATCACCTGTAAGGATCTGTCAATGGTTAAATTTTATTAGTCTAGATATGCTACTTCAATTCAACAAGTAGGTTATGTAACCTCCATGTAATTGCTGAGGAGGGAAAATGCATGTTCAATGTCATGGCTACAGAGAGAGGAAGGAGACTGTTTTCATGTGAACTTCTTGCAGCTGCCCAAACAGAAGGAAGCAATTATGAATCTCAGGTGTGGAGCCAAGAATTCTAAATCCTAGAAATGGATTTGATAGGGGAAAGATTGAGGATGATAATAAGTGCATTAAAATGAGATATATGGCCAAAAGAGAAAATACAGTTATTCAGACAAACTAATCACAGCATCTTCACTATTTTATTTTAGAAGGTCAGCTTTTATCTCAGACTAGCCAAATCAGATAAGGCAATAAATGCCAAAGTGCTTTGCACACCATAAAGTGCTAAAGAAAATAAGGGTTAAAATTCATGATGCCTGGTTTTAAAAACAGCTATGAGTACATTTTCTAACATTTTTAGAGTAGTCTGTACCATAAATTAAAATACTAAGAGATTAAGAGCTAGAAACTGATCCACTAATCTATTTAAAAGTACATTTTATGTGGTTTACTCCATTTTCACAGACTTTTAGGAGACCTACTCTAAGCATAAATTATCTGTTACTTCCTTTTTGCCGCCTTACCCACGAAGGAAATGACATGTACAAGAACACCCTAAAGCAGAGTCTCTACTGAACAGTGGAGTTGAATAACTTGGTAAAAGATTTATGTCAATTCCTACTTGGAAATAGTTTAGAGCTTTAGAGACTAGTTATTTGCTATCATCTGAATGTTTGTGTGCCCCCTAAATTCATTGGTTGAAATCCCAGTCCCCAATGTGACGGTACTAGGGGGTGGGGCCTTCTGGGAGGTGATTGGGTGATGAAGGTGGAGCCCTCTTGAATGGGATTAGTGCTCTTATAAAAGAGATCCCAGGGAGTTGCCTTGTCCCTTCCACCATGTGAGGACACAGCGAGAAGGTGAGCCCCTCGCCAGACACTGAATCTGCCAGCCCCGTAAATTTGAACTTCCCAGCTCCAGAATTGTCAGAAAGACATTTCTGTTGTTTATAAGCGCCACAGTTTATGGTATTGTGTTTAACAGCCTGAACGGACTAAGACACTATTCAAGGTGTTGTCTGCATGCCAGCAGAAATAGCACCACCTATGAGCTTGTTAGAAATGCAGTATCTCAGGCCCCATTCCAGTCTCATTCCATCAGAATCTCCATTCATTGTTTCTTTTCTTTTCTTTTTTTTTTTGAGACTGAGTCTCACTCTATCACCCAAGCTGGAGTCCAGTGGCGTGATCTCAGCTCACTGCAACCTCCGCCTTCTGGGCTCAAATGATTCTCTTGCCTCAGCCTCCCAAGTAGCTGGGATTACAGGTGTGTGCCACCATGTCCAGCTAATTTTTGTATTTTTAGTAGAGATGGGGTTTCACCGTGTTGGCTAGGCTGATCTTGAACTCCTGACCTCAAGTGATCCACCCACCTCAGTCTCCCAGAGTGTTGGGATTATAGGCATGAGCCACAGTGCCCAGTAGGAATCTGCGTTGTAACAGGATCACAGGTAATTCACATGTACTTTCTAGTTTAGAGCACCCTACAACAAACCTCTCAGAAGAAAGAGTCTACTGGGACAACAGACCAAGAAATAGTTATGTTCCTATTATAAAATGGCCATTGGATGAGAAGCACTTAGCAGGATTCCTAGCATATACTCATTCACTTGTCATGCATTTATGAGCAGCGTTATGTGCCAGCTACTGCGCTGGGACTGGGAATGGAAAGTTTAAGAAGAATCGGTCATGCTCTCATATTTCACGTCCTTGGTTAGTTTTTAGTCACCCAGATTCTCCCCTGGTGATCTCTGCCTGAGGTCACCATCTATTTCCTTCTCCAGAAAATTGATGACATTAATAACAGCAAATATTCATGGATGGCTTGAGCTTTGTCAAGCCCTGTGCTGCACTTCGAATACGTTCAGCTGTTGTTTTGCCCACTCTCAATTTATTTATTTATTTATTTTGTAGTGATGCAGCATCACCTTTTTTGGTTGAAAGGTGCTACCCTTCACCCTTTTTCAGTCCATAGTATTTGAGTGAGGCTGGCACAACCAACTTCCTCCAAGATCAAGCCAATCTGAGAATTCTTTCTCTTGGTCTCAGTCTAGAGTACATGACCCAGGAATTACAAGTGAGATTCGGTCCTGGGACGTTTTCTGGAACTATGAAAAAGAGGTACTGTTTTTTAGCTTCTGGAGGTCATCTTTGCCAACACATGAAGAGAAACTACTTGAGATTAAAGTCAGTCCAAAGAACAGCTCAGCCAATATTTGGAGAAAAGGCAAATTTTGAATACATTCGTTGAATATCTTTATCCGACCATACCTAAAGCCAGCCTTTCACTTTCAGTTTCCTGTTGCATGAATTAATACATTTCCTTTTCATATGCGTTAGATTTGGATTTTTTGGGGTACCTTCAACTCATGATATCCTGACATTACACATAGACGTTTTCATTTAATCTTTACAATATGCCCCGGAACAGATAGTGTTAGTGTAGTCATTTTCCAGATGAAGAAACTGAGGCTCAGAGAGGTTAAGTCTCTTGCTCAATAATACATAGCTGACAGATGGCAGACTAAAAGTTAACTCTCAGAATACCTCAGCACAAAAATTTACAATTCATCAGTACCATCGTGAGTATTGTTTACTGTTTGGAATCATTATACTCTACATTTGAGAAAGATTGAAAAGAAGTAAATATTGTAGAAACTCACTCTAATGGTCTCTATGCAATGAAAATGTATCCCTGAAAGACTGCTGGAATAACTGGTCCATTGCTCACTTCTCTTAACTGAACCTCCTTGAATAGAGTTTATTACAGACCTCATCTTAATTCAGTCTGTGCAGTAATGGGTTGCAGGTTTATGACAACAACTGTGGGTAATTTACCCTAAGGTCAAAGCCAGCTCAAGGTAAACTTGGGAAATTAAACAAACTTTTTAGCTTCGTGGTTCTACTTCTCCCATGCTTTTCCTTTTCCCATTTCACAACAGTGACACCCATCTCTAGCACATTTTTCATGGGACCTAATTTAAAAATTGTAAAGAAAATAATCAAACTATTTTTCATCTAAATTTTTTTTTTTAATTTAAGAGGAAAAGCAACCTTTAAATTGTGGATTATCTAGTTTAAAGCTACAGTAATGAACTATTAAGAGGGGAAATCTATGATCAGGGACGGCAACATCTAGAGGTAAAAAGCACTTGCAACAGCAGTGTATCTGTGCTGGTTGTCTCCTATGTCCCAGCCCCTTTCAATCTCCCATCCTGCTGCTGCTCCACTTCCAAAACAATTTGTTGGTATGTCTGTTCTGCAGACCTGCTCTGCATTTGCCAGATTGAATCCTCAAATGCTTTATTCATTAATAGGTGAGGTGAGCTGGAACTACATGAGAAAAATCAAATTTAATCTACTTCTTCCAAGTACACTAGGAAAAAAGTCAATGCATAGAAATGTCCCTTCTTAAAAAGGAAATTATTTTTTTCTTAGTTGTAGTCATAACCATTACAAAAATGTGTGTATAAATATATGTATGTATTTGTCATCTTTAATTTCATTCAATATAAATATGCATTCATTTATTTATTTAACAAACATTTATCAGTGCCTGCTCTTAGTGAGACATTATATATGATGTCCTGTATAAAAACATGAAAATTGGAGAGTCCCAGGCTGTGCCTTTCTTTTATCCAACAAATATTTATTGAGCACTTAAATATGAGCAAGGAATTATTGGACAGAGTGATGATTAACTTAGATAAATTATCTGCTTTAATAGAATTTACATTCTGGTGGGAAAGGCTAGTCATAAAAGAAAACCTTAACAAAGTAAGATAATTCTAGAAAGTGATAAGAAAATAGAACAGAATAATAGAATATTAAGTAACCTGGGGAAGAGGGATAACTTTAGATGCAGGTGGTACAAGAAGGTTCCTCTGAGAAAGGTTTAAGGAGTCTTATAATAGATTATTTATTGTTCCCACATTCTTGCCCTCTTTCCTGGAAGATTGCACATCCTTACTATGTGACTTGCAGTGTCTTCTATAGGAGAAGTTTCCTTCCCTATCACGTCAACACCAAGCTTATATATATAATATATTTATATTTAATTTATTTATTAAATATAATTATGTATATTTATTTATATATAATTATATTTAATTATATAATCATATATAATTCTTTATATATATTTGAATATATATTTAATAATATAATATGTACCTATAAATATATATTTATATGTTATATATTATATAATATATTTATATATAAATAAATATATATTTATATATATATAATATATATTTAGCTCTGTATCTTTTGACCTACATCTCCCCACATTCCCCCTACATTCCAACCCTGGTAACCATTGCTCTTTTCTCTTTTTCTATATATTTTTCTATATATTTGACTTTTTTAGATTCCATATGTGTATATATATAATTTTTAGATTCCATATATATAATTTCTGTGATATATGTATCACAGAAATGATGTTGTGTCTTTCTCAGTGCATTATATCTGGGTTTATAATATTAATGTTTTTATTGCCAGTGGTGTTGACTTTGATTACTTGGTTAAGTTGGTGTCTGCTGCATTTCACCACTATAAACTTACTATCATTCGTTTGTAGTTATTAAATATCTTAGGGGACACATTTTGAGGCTATAGAAAGTGTTTCTCTTCAAACTTTCACCTACTAATTTTGGCATTCATTGATGGATCTTGTTTTTGTGGGACACAATTATTACTATGGTGTTTGCCTAAAGGTAATTGTCTATTTCCTTTTTCTTGTACCTTTATTAACTATACTTCTACACTAAGGATTTTCCTTTATTTCTCATTTATTTATTTAACCAAGCATTTACAAGCTCCGCCTCCCTGGTTTAGGCCATTCTCCTGCCTCAGCCTCCCGAGTAGCTGGGACTACAGGTGCCCGCCATCTCGCCCGGCTAGTTTTTTGTATTTTTTTTAGTAGAGATGGGGTTTCACCGTGTTAGCCAGGATGGTCTCGATCTCCTGACCTCGTGATCCGCCCGTCTCGGCCTCCCAAAGTGCTGGGATTACAGGCTTGAGCCACCGCGCCCGGCCGGATGCCATTATTTCTAAGCCCCCTTGGCAGAGGGAGTTGGGAAAGTTATTTGTGTACTTTAGCTCACATACACACCGTATCTGTAGTTCTCTATCTATCTATTATCTATATCTATCTATCTATATCTATATGTTAGAAGAGATATTTGTGTACTTTAACTCACATACATACCATATCTGTAGTTCTCTATTATGTCTATATCTATCTATATCTATATCTATATGTTAGAAAAGATACTTGTGTACTTTAACCCACATACATGCCATATCTGTAGTTCTCCATCTATCTATTATGTCTATACCTATCTGTATCTATATCTATGTGTTAGAAAAGATATTTGTGTACTTTAACCCACATACATACCATCTCTGTAGTTCTCTATTATCTATCTATCTATCTATCTATCTATCTATCTATCTATCTATCTATCTATCTATCTATATCTCTATTTATCTATCTAGCCATGAGTTTATGCTGATACCTCAGATTCCAGTACAACACTACAGTGTTCTCTGTAGTCTAGGGGTCCCCAACCCCTGGGCCTTTGATTGGTACCCTGTCCATGGCCTGTTAGGAACTGAGCCACACAGCAGGAGGTGAGCAGCGGGTGAGGGAGCATTACCACCTGAGATCCACATCCTGTCAGATTAGGGGTGGCATTAGCTTCTCATAGCAGCACAAACCCTGTTGTGAACTGCACATGTGAGGGATCTAGGTTGTGTGCTCCTTATGAGAATCTAATGCCTGATGATCTGAGCTGGGACAGTTTCATCCCAAAACCATTCCCCTACCCCACCCATTCATGGAAAAATTGTCTTCCAGGAAACCTTTCCCTGATGCCAAAATGGCTGGGGACTCCTGCTTTAGTTTTTACTCTTTCCTTATTTTTAAATTCTTTCCCTGGCAGTGAGAAACCCATTCTTATTATCTTCAGTGTATTTACCTGTTTGTCCAATTTTAGCACACCCATTGTTTCAGAATTGCCAAACCATAAACCTTTGAGAAACACATTTATTTGTAATATTACAGAATTTATGCATGCATAAATTCTATTTCTGCATAAAAACTATTTATGCATGCGTACTAGTTCTTTGTGTCTTTAGCCTTACAATATCCATCCAAGACAGTGTTCTCCAAACCTAGTTCTTTTCTTCCCCATTCCCTTGAATATGGTTATATTATTTATTTGCACTATTGGCAGATCATGTGTTCTTGTTTCTGTTGCATTTTGGGCTCCCCCTGGATCTTGCTTGGTTTTTATTGTTTATTATTTTGGGTATGTGATGGATACATGAAACATTACTATGATTCTAAGAGTAAGAGCTCTTAAATATATATACTTAGAAAAATGTCTTGCCCTCTTCATCCCTGATAACCTGTTTTGATTCCTCCATTCTTTCCATCCTTTTCTCACCTTACTCCATCATGTAACCAATCTCTTTAGTTTCTGCTTTACCCTGTCTGTATCTCTTCTACACAAAGTAGTTGATATTTTTTCAAATTTCTTTTTTTCTTATTTGAAGGGTAGCGTATTATAGATTTTTTTTTTTTTGTGCTCTGCTTTTTAGTGTAACAATATGTACTAGAAATCAAAGTGTAATACTCTTTGTACCTACAATTAAAATATATGATAGCTCTGGAATAAAAAAAAGTTTCAAAATAATGTGTTCTTTAAAGAACACTGCTTAAATTTAAACCTTTAAAATGTTCCAATTTTACATCCATTTGTATTTCTGGCAAAGGATCAAATATTTTAACTTTGTGTACTCTGGGCAATGTTCACCATTGTCAAGCTCAGCTTTCCTTGAAGGTCAGCAGGCCTGACATCTGACATGAAGTCACAAAAATTGTCTCTCTGTTTCCGCAGTTGGAAACTATGCACACTGTTGGAAAAAACTGTAAATGACTGGCTGTGTTTGGTTTGGACAACTCATCCAAACGAGAGGGAGCCCAGCACGAGTTCTGCTTGAGTGATGTCTGAAAATCTGGCCTCTCAGTCTACCTTAAAAGCCTACCTATTTGACTTTAACTAGAGTTCAGATACATAAACCAAATATCTTTGCTTTGGCTTCTCTTGAGTCATAGCAATCTATGCCTCATCAAGAGTATGAAGTTTGGAAAAACAAAGAAGCAATTGAGCATCCTAAACCCAACTGTTAGTTTTGGTTTTGGGGAATGTCAATGAAAAGACTTAAAGTTGTTTTATTAATCATGTTTTCTTGGTATTTTCTGTGGTTAGCAGGAATTTGAGTAGAAAAAGTTGTCTTTCTGTTGTCAATATGAAAAACTTATACCTACCAATGCCAACTTTTAAATTTAGGATTTTTAAAATTACACTTTTATAAAAGAAAACATTTATTCAGGAAAGTAGATGTCAATTAACATTTTAAAAGATTGATGTGTTTGAATATTAAGAAAGCCAATTATATTTTGGTCTGTCAGTTAAAGAGATTTTACTGTGTTTATAATATAATATTTCAAAACCTAGTTTAGCGATATATTTGTATATAGAAAGATTAACAGCTTGAAAATTATGTCTTCATGAAGAAATAAAGAATAGAGTGCTTTATTTAAAAGTTATAGCTTTTCAGCCAAATCTGGAAATACTATATATTTGTCCACCTCCATCAAGAATGAAGGAAATTCTCTGGGTAGAAAGGCCTTATAAAAATTTCATAATCTCTAAGTTTAGAGTATTGAGAATTAGAGAACCAAATTATCAAGATGGTCGCCTTCACTATCTACTAGCTCTTTATATATAAGTACTTTGATATGGTCAAAATTTCTACTTCTAAATCTATTTTGAGATACTTGTATGGTCCTAGAAAAAATTTCTTGTACAAAAGAAGCATCTGTGAAGCATTAAAAGGGCAATTGCCGAGGCCCCATCCCCAGAGACTTTGATTTCGGTCCTGAAATCTGTATGTTAACAAGGGCTGGTAGTTAAGAAACAGTGTACTAGACTGAAGGGAACATGAAGATCATCTGGCCCAACTCACTTATTTTACAAATGAAGAGGTTGAGACCAAGACAGAAGTCAAAACCAAAATATTGTTACGTATTCATTCAAAAAATATTTAAGGGACACCCATACTCGATGCATGAGGCACTGAGAATGTAGTGGCAAATACGACAGAGTGAGCCTTGCCTTTATAGTCTCATGGGGATTCAGGGTTCATGGCAGAAGTAAGATTATGCAAACCGAATTACGTCCTAAATCAGAGTTCCTGCTATTCTAATATGCAGCTTTTGCCTTAGTTTGGGTTATCATTACAGTCCTTGAGAAAGACATATCATCACTACAACATCTGAAACTGCAGGCAAGCGGAATGTCATAGAGGTAGATTTTACCGTGGGATGACCCTCATTGTTTACTTTTACTTTTTATAAATAATTTTACAAGTAAAATATATAAATTGTATATTCTTTTAAAATAATACTTATCCTTCAGATTTTTCCCATGTTTTTGAAAAGTCTGTTACATTTGCAATAGTTATAATTTCTTACTGGCTTCCACCTCTGAAAAGTTTTGGGGTTACATTGAAATGTTGACAACTGGGAAGCACTTGCCCCTTAACCATCCCCAACTTCTAACACTCACGTTGGGGTTAACTCACATTGTGAGCCCTAAGCACTGTCAAGCTCAATCGTTTCCTTATGTTACTTATGATGGGTAAGGCAAGCTCATCTGTGGTCAAACTTATGTAACTTTTCCTTATAAAAAATGCATTGTTTTGTTTTGCGTACAGTAGGGCAAATAATATGGACATTAATACACAAAGTTCCTTCGTGTTTTTCCTTGAAAGTTGGCTTGATGAATGTATTCTGTGTGGATTTTAAAGGTTTGGAAATGAAGCAGACATCAAGTTAATTATTTCAGCATATTAAGCCTCTGTATGATGTGAAAAGACAGAGTTCATAACTAAAAACTGAGAGTTTGGAGATTAATTTAAATTCCAGAACTAATATATAGTCTCACTATTGCTAACTCTAAAATCTGGATTCAATAAACTTCTGCTTTCCAGGTCTTTACTAAGATTCCTTTCTTAACTTGTATTCCTGTCTTAGAAGCATTCAGTCCCAATCAAATTCTATTGGGTGAATGAATAGTGAATTATAGTAACATAGTTTTCAAGCAAAATCTAAACAGAATGTTAAAGAATTTTAGTAAATGATTAGTTTTAATATCTATCATTTATGTTGCAGATTTCATTGTAGGCTTAGAGTGGGGATTTCTCAAGCATACTAATAACAGTATTAACATTTCATTTGGTATTAATAGATGATACAATATATTAAAATAAATTTTAAACTTCAAATTGCTTCACTCTTTCTGATTAAATTGTCACTCATATTTGGATAGAATTTGGATGGAATTTTGTGTAAAATTTTTAAAAGACCAAAGGCATGAAAACTTATTCCATTGAATATCATAAAATTTGCATATTTATTCAGACCTTCTTAACCTTGCAAGTCTGTTAAAAGTGGTATGGAAATTGTTCATGAACAGGCTTCCTCATTAGATTTTTGGCACCTTTATACTAGTCCCAGCCAGAATCCTGAAGAGCAAAGGCAAAATTGGAACACATTTATCTGAATATTTCAGAATCTCCAATGAGGTTACTTCTAAAAGCCAGGAAAGGGTCATGGGGATTCTTTTATTCCTGATGCTTCTTCTATAAAAA
The DNA here is from genome assembly GCF_002776525.5 of Piliocolobus tephrosceles. NCBI lineage: Eukaryota > Metazoa > Chordata > Mammalia > Primates > Cercopithecidae > Piliocolobus > Piliocolobus tephrosceles. The sequence continues at coordinate 33,702,112 of NC_045446.1, forward strand.
TCTTTCATTATCCAAATTCATTATGAAAAAAATTGCTACCTCCAAATATGCTTTATTTGTAGAACGTCTGTGCACAAACTTTTTGGTTGAGTTTCAGGTCTAGAAAACAATCTTATTAAACACGGCAGCCATCCAAGTGCAATTTAAAGATCCCATGGCAATTTTCAAAAGGAGCAAGGATTAATCCCAAATCCTGGCCAATATCAATAAAACTGCTTCTAATTTCCACAGTCCCGTTTGAGCTACTGTCAAGAGCACAATGGGTTTCTCCATTAGCATACATAGTTTCTCACTACCAATGTTTAACTCATTACTTTGTAAAGCACTTTAAAGTACTTTAAAATACCCCAAGTATGAAAACTGCTCTTTAAAAACAGTCCTGTGCTGTTCTGCTCCATGTCAGAATAACCTACCTAATCCACCTGAAATAACATTAATGATTCCTAAACTCGAAGCTTTACAAAGGCATTTTTCTTCACCAATTCTAAATAAAATACATGGCACCATGTAGATTACTTTCAACCCATATCTAATTAACACGCTATGGTTTATACTTATTTTTTGAAAATGGCCATGAGTGATCTAAGTTCCCTCCTTGACTACCAACATCTTGATAACAGGATTCACTTTTGAGTCATCTCTCTGAGAGTCAGTCATATTATATATTTTAAAATAGCCACTTAATTAATATTTGGGATAAAAATGGTCATTTATTGATTTTTTCAAATATCCATCCCATCCATCTATCATTCACATGTGACAGTCATGAGCCAGGCACTAACAATAAAGAGATACATTTAAATTTTTTTCTTCAACTTTTAAAGTTCAGGGATACATATGCCAGATGTGGAGGTTTGTTACATAAGTAAATGTGTGCCATGGTAGTTTGCTGCACAGGTAATACCATTACCTCTATATTAAGCCCAGCATCCATTAGTTATTCTTCCTGATGCTCTCTCTCCCTCCACTGCCCCCCCAAAAAAAAACGGGTTCCACTGTGTGTTGCTCCCCTGCAATATGTCCATGTGTTCTCATCATTCAGTTCCCAATTATAGGGGAAAACATGTGGTGTTTGGTTTTCTGTTCCTAAGGATAGTGACTTCCAACTCCATTCATGTCCCTAAAAAGGACCTGATCTTACTTTTTTATAGCTGCATAGTATTCCATGATATATATGTACCACATTTTCTTTACCCAGTCTATTATCAATGGGCATTTGGGTTGATTCTATGTCTTTGCTATTGTAAACAGTGCTGCAGTGAACACATGTGTGCATGTGTCTTTATAATAAAATGATTTGTATTCCTTTGGATATATACCTAGTAATGGGATTGCTAGGTCAAATGGTATTTCTGCCTCTAGGTCTTTGATGAATTGCCACACTGTCTTCCACAATGATTGAACTAATTTACACTCACACCAACAGTGTAAAAGTGTTCCTTTTTCACCACAACCTCGCCAGCATCTGTTGTTTTTTGAGTTTTTAATAATACCCATTCTGATTGGCATGGGATGGTATCTTCTTGTGGTTTTGATTTGCATTTCTCTAATGATCAGTGATGGTGAGTTTTTTTTCATATGTTTGTTGGCTGCATGTATGTCTTCTTTTGAGAAGTGTCTGTTAATGTCCTTTACCCACTTTTTAATTAGGTTGTTTGTTTTTTCTTGTAATTCTTGTAAATTCCTTGTGGACTCTGTATATTAGACCTTTGTCAGATAGATAGACTACAAAATTTTTCTCCCATTCTGTAGGTTGTCTGTTCACTCTGATGATTGTTTCTTTTGCTGTGTAGAAACTCTTTAATTAGATCACATTTGTCAATTTTTGCTTTTGTTGCAATTGCTTTTGGCATCTTCATCATGAAATCTTTGGCTGTGCCTATGTCTTGAATGGTATTACCTAGATTTTCTTCTAGGGTTCTTATAGTCTTGGGTTTTACATCTAAATGTTTAATTCACCTTGAGTTAATTTTTGTATCTGGTGTAAGGAATTGGTCCGGTTTTAATTTTCTGCATATGGCCAGCTAGTTCTCCCAGCACCATTTATTAAACAGGGAATATTTTTCTCATTGCTTGTTTTTTGTCAGGTTCGTTGAAGATCCAATGGTTGTAGATGTGTGGTCTTCTTTCTGAGTTCTGCATTCTGTTACATTGGTCTATGTGTCTGTTTTGGTTACTGTAGACTTGCAGTATAGTTTGAAGTTGGGTAGTTTGATGCCTCCAGCTGTGTTATTTTTGCTTAGGCTTGTCATGGCTATTCAGGCTCTTTACTTATTCCATATGAATTTTAAAATAATTTTTTCTAATTTTGTGAAGAATATCAATGGCAGTTTAATAGGAATAGCATTGAATCTATGAATTACTTTGGGCATTATGGCAATTTTAACAATATTTATTCTTCCTATCCATGATCATGGAATGGTTTTCCATTTGTTTGTGTCCTCTCTGATTTCTTTGAGCAGTGTTTTGTAGTTCTCCTTGAAGAGGTCCTTCGCTTCCCTTGTTAGCTGTATTCCTAGGTATTTTATTCTTTTTGTAGCAATTGTGAATGGGAGTTCATTTATGATTTGGCTCTCTGTCTGTCTGTTGTTGGTGTATAGGAATGCTAACAATTTTTGCACATTGATGTTGTATCTTGAGACTTTGTTGAACTTGCTTATCAGCTTAAGAAGCTTTGGAGTTGAGATAATGAGGGTTTCTAGACATAGGGTTATGTCAGCTGCAAACAAAGATAATTTGACTTCTCTTCCTATTTGAATATTCTTTCTTTCTCTTGCCTGATTGCTTTGGTGAATAGCAGTGGTGAGAGAGGGCATCCTTGTCTTGTGCAAGTTTTCAAAAGGAATACTTCCAGCTTTTGCCCATTAAGTATGATATTGGCTATGGTGTTGTCATATATGGCTTTTATTATTTAGAGGTATGTTTATGTAGAGTCTTTAACATGAAAAGATGTGGAATTTTACAAAAGGCCTTTTCGGCATCTATTGAGATAATCATGTGGTTTTTGTCTTTAGTTCTGCTAATGTGATGGAATCACATCTATTGATTTGCATATGTTGAACCAACCTTGCATTCCAGGGATAAAGCCTACTTGGTTGTTGTGGATAAGCTTTTTGATGTACTATTGGGTTTGGTTTGCCAGTATTTTATTGAGAATTTTTGACATTAATGTTCAAGAATATTGGATTGAAGTTCTTTTTTTTTTTTTTGTATTTCTGCCAGGTTTTAGTAACAGGATAATGCTGGCCTCATAGAATGAGTTAGAAAGGAGTCCCTCCTTTCCAATTTTCTGGAAGGGTTTTGGTAGAAATGGTACCAGCTCTTCTTTGTACCTCTGGTAGAATTCAGCTGTGAATCCATTTGGTCCTGGCCTTTTTTTGATTGGTAGGCTATTTATTACTGCCTCAATTTCAGAACTTGTTATTTGTCTATTCAGCAATTCTGTTTCTTTGTGGTTCGGTCTCGGGAGGGTGTATGTGTTCAGGAATCTCTGCAGTCTTTTTTTTTTTTTTTTTTTCAGATGGAGTTTTGCTCTTGTCACTCAGGCTGGAGTGCAATGGTGCAATGGCACAATCTTGGCTCACTGCAACCTCCACCTCCCTGATTCAAGTGATTCTCCTGCCTCAGCCTCCCAAGAAGCTGGTATTACAGGCACCCACCACTACATCCAGCTAATTTTTGTATTTTTAGTAGAGATGCGGTTTCACCACTTTGGCCAGGCTGGTCTCAAACTCCTGACCTCAGGTAATCCACCTGCCTCTGCCTCCCAAAGTGCTAGGATTACAGGTGTGAGCCACCACACCTGGCCTATTTTATTAAGTTTTTTTCAAAAAAACAGCTCCTGGATTTGTTGATTTTTTGAAGGGTTTTTCATGTCTTTATCTCCTTCAGTTCAGCTCTAATTTTGATTGTTTCTTGTCGTCTGCTAGTGTTGGGTTTTGTTTGCTCTTTGTTTTCTAGTTCTTTTAGTTGAGATGTTAGGCTGTTAACTAGAGATTTTTCTAGCTTTTTGATGTGGGCATTTAGTGTTGTAAGTTTCCCTCTTTACACTGCTTTAGCTGCATCCCAGAGATTCTGGTACATTGTCTGTTCTCATTAGTTTCAAAGAACTTATTGATTTCTTTTTAATTTCATCATTTGCCCAAGAGTCATTCAGGAGCAGGTTGTTCAATTTCCATGTAGTTGTGTGGTTTTGAGTGAATTTCTTAATGTTGAGTTCTAATTTGATTGCATTGGTCCAAGAGACTGTTTGTTATGATTTCAGTTCTTTTGCATTTGCTGAGGACTGTTTTACTTTCAATGTGATCAATTTTAGACTTAGTGCCATGTGGAAATGAGAAGAATGTATATTCTGTTGTTTTGGAGTGGAGAGTTCTGTAGATATCTGTCAGGTCCACTTGATCCAGAACTGCATTCAGGTCCTGAATATCTTTGTTAACTTTATGTCTATTTTCTCACAGTGGGGTGTCCCACTATTATTGTGTGGGAATCTAATGTCTAATGTCTCTTTGTAGGTCACTAAGAAAACATGTTTTATGAATCTGGGTGCTCCTGTATTGGGTACATATATATTTAGGATAGTTAGCTCTTCTTGTTGAATTGACCCTTTACCATTATGTAATATCCTTCTTTGTCTTTTTAAATCTTTATTGGTTTAAAGTTTGTCTTCTCAGAAATTAGGATTGCAACCCCTGCTTTTTTCTGTTTTACATTTGCTTGGAAAATTTTCCTCCATCCCTTTATTTTGAGCCTATGTGTGTCTTTGCATATGATGTGTCTCTGAAGCAGGAGAATCACATGAACCTGGGAGGTGGAGGTGGGAGTGAACCGAAATCATGCCACTGCACTCAAGCCTTGGCAGTAGAGCAAGACTCTGTCTTTAAAAAAAAAAAAAACTGTTGAAGATTGGCCACAGTCTCTTCTGGCTTGTAGGGTTTCCACTGAGATGTCTTCTATTAGTTTGATGGGTTTCCCTTTAGGTGACCTGGCCTTTCTCTCTGGCTGCCCTTAACATTTTTTCTTTCATTTTGACCTTGGAGAATCTTATTATGATGTGTCTTGGGGTTGATCTTCTCATGGAGTATCTTACTGGGGTTCTCTGCATTTCCTCAATTTGAATGTTGGCCTATCTTGCTAGGTTGGGGAAGTTCTCCTAGATGATATCCTGAAGTATGTTTTCCAACTTGGTTCCATCTCCCCATCTCTTTCAGGTATCCCAATCAGTAGTAAGTTTGGTCTTTTTACATAATCCCATATTTCTCATAGGTTTTGTTCATTCCTTTTCATTCTTTTTTCTCTATTTCTCTATTCTTATCTGCCTGTCTTATTTCAGAAAGATAGTCTTGAAGCTCTGAGATTCTTTCCTCTGCTTGGCCTATTCTGCTATTGATACTTGTTAGCTTTGTGAAGTTCTTGTGCTGTGTTTTTCAGCACCATCAGGTTGGTTATGTTCTGCTCTAAACTGGCTATTCTGGCTATCAGCTCCTGTATTGTTTTATCGTGATTTTTGGTTGCTTTGCATTGGGTTACAACATGTTCTTTAGCTCAGCAAAGTTCGTCATTACCCACCTTCCAAAGCCTACTTTGGTCGGTTCAGCCATCTCAGCCTTAGCTCAGTTCTGTGCCTTTACTGGAGAGATGTTGCTGTCATTTGGAAGAGAAGAGGCACTCTGGCTTTTTGAGTTTTCAGGATTTCTGCATTGATTCTTTCTCATTTTTGTGGGCTTATCTACCTTTGATCTTTGAGGTTTGCTGTCCTTTGGGGTTTTTGTGGGGTCTTTTTTGTTTATGTTGTTGTTGTTTTCTGTTTGTTTTTCTTTTAATAGTTATGCTATTCTTCCACAGGGCTGCTGCAGTTTACTGTGGGTCCACTCCAGACCTTAGTTGCTTCAGTTTTTCCCTGTACCTGGATATATCGCCAGTGAAGGCTGCAAAACAGCAAAGATGGCAGCCTGCTCCTTCCTCTGGAAGCTCTATCCTGGAGGTGCACTGACCTGTTGCCAGAGGGAACATGCCTGTAGGAGATGGCTGGAGACCACTGCTGGGAGGTACTGCCCACTCAGGAGGAATGGGATTAGGGACCAGCCCCAAGAAGCCCTCTGACTGCCCTTTGGTAGAGTAGGTGCCAGGAGACCCTTCCTCCCCTGGACCATTTGTATTTTCCAAAGTTGGCAGTCTGGAATGGCTGAGTTTACCAAACTGCAGAGATGATGGCTACCCCTCCCGCTGTGAGCTTCATCCCAGGGAGAGATCAGAACTTTGTCTGTAGAACCCTTGCTGGAGTGGCTGAAGCCCCTGCAGGGAGGACCTGCCCAGTGAGGAGGAATAGATTGAGGTCCCACTTAAAGAATCAGTCTCGCCATGATCTGGCAAGGCATCTGTGCTATGCCACAGGGAACCCCTCCTTGTTTGAACTTCTTGTATTCTTCTAAGCTGGCAGGCTGAAACCAATAAATGTAAATTTAAAGAGGTAAAAATAAGTAAATAAAGATAAAGAAAAAGAAATTGAGTAATTTATTCTGCCTTCAGAAGCTCTCACATGATGTAGGAAAATAAATAATACTATACAATCAAAGTCGAAATTCCTTAAGCAGAAGGTCTTATGAGAGAGAACACAAAGGGAAGGCAACTGGAGCCTTACAGATGACTTCCTAGACTAGAGATATCTGATGTGGGTCTTTAGGGTTAAGCCATTAATAGCAAGGCCCAGTAGGGGAAGAGCATCTCCTGCAGAGAAAAAAAGAATAAGCAAAGGCTGGCTGTTGAGAGAATTGCAAGTGCTTAGTATGACTATAGCGGTAGTCTCAATGGGAGCAGGACATCCATCGGGGATGTTTTGAAAAATTAATGCGGAATTTTCTTGGTCCCAGTAATTAATAAGCACTACTAGGCTTAAAATGATAAAGGGCCACTGATGCTAGATGTTCTACAATGGGCAAGACAATTGCACACAATGAAATATTGTCCCAAGTTCAAGTTTGGACAAGTTAGGGATGTCCCTTCAGGCATTTTTGTCAATGAAAAACCTCTTTGTAACTGTCTTGGCATAGAGCATAACTCCATATATACATATAAAACAAAATATTTTTGCACAGTTTTAATACACACTAAATTTTCCAGGGACACAGTTACATAAATTAAGGAAAGATCGTGTTTTGCTGTGTTTGGAACTTATCAAGAGTCATTCATCACTTCAGAAAATAACATCAAAGAGGCAATATAGCTCTTGGTGTCTGAGTTACCAATTCAGCCACCTGTATCAATCTGTATTTGTAGGTATTGCAGTCAAGGTGATATTATTTTTAAGCAAAAGTGCCTGAAAACTCTAAGTTCCCCAATGTAGTTGTGCCATAGCATTTTAGATTATTTTATTGTATATTACTTTCCTTTTAGTTTTCCTTTTATGATAGATACTTTAGGGCACTTTTTCAAAAAACCGATGAGAAGATAGGTTATTTTATTTATGAGTTTCATTTCAGGGTAGTGAAAGTGTATTACAAAATGCTGGTTGTAACAACGGGGACATTAGGTTGCAGAGGACAGAATGGGCTGGTATGTCAGTAGCATCTCTTCCCCAAAGACCTCAGTTGTGACATGTGAAACTCTAATTGCTATGTGATGTTTCCAGTTGTAAGGGCCTGATTATGGTTTAATGCTTGCTGAAAAAATAAATGAGCAAAATCAAGTTAGGAGACCACTTATTTTTCCCTGCATGAAACATTTTAATGTGACTTTACACTTATATTTCCCTGGCTATTTCGGCAACATAAAAGGCCTGGTCTGTATCAAGACCCAAGTGAATAAATTCAAGAGCTGTTTTTATCTTAACTTTTCTAACTATTCCTTTGGCACCATTCAGAGATGGTAACTATAATACCAATGATATTAATGAACTAGCATTTAGTAAGCACCTACTACATGCTAAAGACTGGGCAAAGTATTTTCCATAGCAAATCTCCTAGCCTTACAATTAACATGTAAAGGTAAACACTTTTATCACTACTTTATATATGAACAAATGGAATCAAGTGACACTCCTGGGGCCACATCAGCTTTAAGTGTGTAAGTAGAGGAAGGATCCAGGGCCAAATGTACTTGGATGCAGAGCTCATCTTCTTTCTATGACACCAAACTTTGCATATGTAAAAATAGTGTTCACTTCTGGGTTTCTGTGATTTCACACATTCTGGGCAGGTAAGATTTTAAATGGACAAACTGCAGCACATGGGTGAAATCTGTTCCCACTTGAAACTGTGGTAGAAAAATAGCTAGGAAAGAAACAACTTAATATTCATTAGCTACTATATGGCATCATGACAAAATGGCAAGATCATAGGTCTCTCCATGAATTATAATGAAAGCATACGAGATATGAACATACTGGTGTTTGATTTATCCATGGATAACTAATATTGCTTCAAATTTGAAATTACTTGAATAGATGTTTTGGGTTTAACTCTGACATCGCCCAACATTGGTTGAAACATGGGGTGTGATTATGATGTATTAAAGGAAGAATTAGTACCTGACCATATTGTCCTTGGGAAGAAATTATTTTTCTTTCTAGTCTCTCTTTTTAAAAAACAAAGGAAGAAGACAAAATATTGAAATGTTCACTTCAAGATATTGAAGTTAGGGATTTCCTTATGGCAAAGACAAGTGACTTATCCCATGATAATGGGATATGAATGGTAAATGAATACCTCTTATCAAAAACACTTAGAATAAAGATTTCAAGTAAGTTATGAAAAAAAGTGTTAGAGCTGAACAAGATGTGCTTTAAATTTGCTTTACTATACAGAATTTAAGCACCTGTTGAGATTTTACACTGATTTCCTATTATTTCCCTTCTCCCCACCCCCATTCATCCTCATAATCATCACCACAACCCACATGTGGGGATTATTGAGTAGAAAAATGGTCGACTTCAGAACCATAGAAACTTAGATTGACATTCTGGGTCTGGATGGGAGACCTGGAGCAAGCTGCTTTTCTTCCATTAGCTGCATTTTTTCTCGAAAGTGGGAATAATTCCATATGTAAGCAGAACTAAGCCTGGCACAAGGCATGTGCTCATTAAGTGGCAGCTATCGCTGAACATGGTAAATACCAAGGAGAAGAAGGGGCATAAGCCATGGTCCCTGGCCTCAAGCAACTTAAAATTTATTTGGAATATAAGGACTCATACATAAAAGATAAATGCTAATAGATCACAGACTACACTAATTGCATAATGAGTCAGACAGACAATAAATATTGAAGGCGTTCCCACAGGCAGGGTCAGTCAAGCAGGACTCCATGGAGAAGCAGGGTCTGGCAGTGGGACTCAGGCATGGTCAGGAAGAGCAGAAAGGTGTTCCTAGCAACAGGGCTGGCACCCAGGGGCCAAACAGGCACAGTAGGCCAGCACCAACAATACGTTCACAAAAATCTTTTGTTATTTCTCTCACAGAAGAAAAACAATGAGTCTAATAATAATGAATATGTAATAATCAACCCAGCCTGGATTAGATTTGCCTTTATACTAACACAGTTGTAAAGTATAATTTTTGTATTTTTTTCATGGCAGAAGGGGCCCATGAAGGCAGATGTTTCTGGGGTCCACCTAAGTCGTAAGGCAGCCCAGCCAGAGAGGAATCAGGGAAGCTTTTTCCAGAAATTTATGCCACTCCCTCTGTTAGCTTATTCTTCAAAGTTTGTGAATCAAACCAAGATGCAATGGTATGCCATATGATGAAATCATATGTTATTTTAAATAAAGGTTTTCGTGGCATGTGAAATTATCTTTCTTTCAATTCGTCCAAACTTGCCTGCCATTCTACCTCATAAAAATCTTCCAAGCTGATTCTGACTCCCAAGGCCTTCAGAGGCAAGCTCTTCAATCCAAAGGGATTCAGAAGGATGTGGTCCCTCTTGGTGCCAGTGTGTTCTTGGGCTGTCACCAGATGCTCACTGAGGCAGATGTCACCAATTCCATTCCTACAGAAGCAGCAGACAAACAGTCAGAGCTGCTAACTGGAGTCCCTGAATTCCTAGCATTTTATTTACTCCCACTGGAGAACAAGCTGTCATGCCATCCCTCATTGGAGAAGCAGGGAAGAAATACTAAATCTGAAGATATTTTTGTTTTACATAAAAGACTGAGAATTACGGATCATATTTCTTTCTTGGTTTCAGAAGGGAATGTTATGTTTCTATGCCTGCTCTCCCCAAATCCATTACTGATATTAGTAAATTAATAAGTGGATTAGATGAATTAAATCTTTTTTTCTGAACTCTTCCTGGGTAAGAATCATAAAATATCAGAGCCAGAGGAGATCATAGATACTATCTTATTCTTTCCCTCCACCTTTTTTCTCTTATGTGGTGATTGACCTCTTTTAGGGTATTTTGGGGTTTTTCTTCTTTTGCCTACCTTGTAAGTGTGTTGTTCATCAGGTTTTTGTATTCTTCCTCTTTCTCTTTTTATCCTATCAGCTTTTGAGGAGTACTTCCAAATTGTTCCTGCTTGTGCATCTATATGAGTTCTGCTCCTCTAAATAATCCTGACCTGTCCACCCATAAACAAGAATGGCAAAGCTCTACAGTGGGCACCAACCATGTCTTCAAGCCAGCATCACTCAGACCACCTCTGCCTGATGTTATAACCTCTTCTTCCTTTATCTCGTTAGCCCTCCAATTTTTAGTTAACTTCACACTGCATCTTTCAATACTCATTTCAGACCCTTCTTGAATTTTTTTTTCATTTTTAGCCCATATCCAGTGACCTATCATCTTCTCAATGTTTATAAACTACTTTAGACTTAACTCTTCCAGGAGGCCTTGCTATTGTCTAATCTTAGTTTCCATTCTGGTCCAATGACTCATGTTCCACTGCTTCTGCTAAGGGCTGTTTCTATGTCCTGGCCTAGTTCCATGGACTCACACATGCCCATTTTCATCATCCTCTCTGTAAAGAGAAGAAAATCAGAAAAATGGCTCCATCTATCATATCTATACTATGATGTATTAGTCTGTTCTCACACTACTAATAAAGACATACCCGAGACTGGGTAATTATAAAAGAAAGAGGTTTAATTGACTCACAGTTCTACATGACTGGGGAGGCCTCACAATCATGGTGGAAGGCAAGGAGGAGCAAGTCACATCTTAAATGCCAGCAGGCAAGAGGGCTTATGCAGGGGAATTCCCATTTATGAAACCATCAGATCTTGTGAGACTTATTCACTATCACGAGAACAGCATGGGAAAGACCCACCCTCATGATTCAATTACCTCCCACTGGGTTCCTCCTATGACATGTGGGGATTATGGGAGCTAGAATTCAAGATGAGATTTGGGTGGCGACACAGCCAAACCATATCATATGACTTCTAAATCATTAGGTCAAACTTACCTTGACATTCTCTCATTCAGCTCTTGATGGACAATTTCCTGCTAGTAGTCCCACGATTACTTCAGTTGTAAGATGTGTGGCCGGGCGTGATGGCTCAAGCCTGTAATCCCAGCACTTTGGGAGGCTGAGACGGGTGGATCACAAGGTCAGGAGATCAAGACCATCCTGGCTAACATGGTGAAACCCCGTCTCTACTAAAAAATACAGAAAACTAGCCGGGCGAGGTGGCGGGCGCCTGTAGTCCCAGCTACTAGGGAGGCTGAGGTAGAAGAATGGCGTGAACCTGGGAGGCAGAGCTTGCAGTGAGCCAGGATCCGGCCACTACACTCCAGCCTGGGTGACAGAGCGAGACTCCATCTCAAAAAAAAAAAAAAAACAGATGTACATGGTGGAACTGACCTTCCTCCATGTCCACTCTTTATTTGGTTATTTGGCCTCACCATCCTCCAAGACAACCAGATTTGACACTTTCCTCCTACTTGTCAGTTTTAACTCAGCAGATTCTTCTTCATATACAGTAGTCCCCCTTATCCTTAAGAGATATATACCAAGGCCCCTAGTGGATGCCTGAAACTTTGGATGTATATACTGCGTTTTCTCCTATACATATATACCTATGATAAAGTTTAATTTATAAATAAGGCTTAGTAAGAGATTAACAACACAATAATGAAATTCTAGCAACATATTGTGAAAAAACATTATGTGAATGTGGTTTGTCTCTCAAAATATCTTACTGTACTGTACCACCCTTCTTCTTGTGATGATGTGAGCTGATACAATGCAGACGTGATGAGATGATGTGAGGTGAATGAGGTAGGCATTGCGATGTTGCATGAGGCTCCAGTTGGCCTTCTGTGTTACTGAATCTGTGTAACCATCTCTTAATTGCAGCAGATGGCTTGGTGTCACTCATTTCAGGAGATTCCTTGCTTAAGTCTTCACACAGGCCCAATGCTTGCTAGCATAACACGTTGCCGTCAATCAGAACACATTTCTGTTCATATCTTCCACCCACAAATTTAATGCCTTTTCTATATTAACTAAATACTTCTCAAACACCATAACTGTAACTTTTGCAGTTTGAGATGTGATAACAAAGCTGGAATAAATTTCTTTTTCTTTCCTCACAATTTTTTATGAATAAGAGATTCATTCTTGCTGTAGATCTTAGCAACCTCAGTACACAATTTTTTTTTCTTTCCTTAAGTTGAGAACTTTCACTTTTTCACTTATGGGAAACACTTAATGGCTTCCCTTTGGCAAAGCTGAATTGCCAGTGTCATTACTCTTGTGCTTTGGGGCCACTATGGAGTAAATAAAGGTGACTTGAAAACAAACACTGCAATACTGCAATAGTCCATCTGATAACCAAGTCGGCTACTAAGTGACTAATGGATAGGCAGCATCTACAGCATGGATTCACTGAACAAAGCAATGATTTATGCTCTAGGAAGGGGGAGCAGGACAGATTTCATCACGCTACTCTGAACAGCACACAATTGAAACTTAACGAATTGGTTGTTTCTGGAATTTTCCATTCAATATTTTTGGATTGATGGTTGAAGGTATGTAGCCGAAACCTTGGAAAGCAAAACTGCAGACGAGGAGGGCACTACTACAAAACCTCCTTTTGGATCTACTTTCCCACCCTACCTCTCACTTAGATGATACAAAATTGTTTTGCACATGGATTCTCCTGTTCCCAAAGTTTCTATCTCTCACTAAATTGTACATGATACTATTAGGGTAGCAGTTCCCCAGGGAGGCAAGAAGAGGAAGGGAGTCAAGGCAGAAGGAACAGTGTGAATTGAAGACACAAACATAAAACAACTCTGTGTGCATAGGGAATTCCAAGCAATTCTCCACTTTGGCTATATATAACATGGTGGGGCGAAACTGTTGTTACTGGAAAGGTAAAGAGATTGTAGACCCAGGTAGGACAGGACTTTTGTGTTCTCTTAAGATTAGACTTCATGTTTTAGTGAATGAAAAACTACACTATGTTTGCAAATCTGGAGAATAGTCTGATTAGGACTTGATGACTGTTGGATCGAGGACGTGAAAGAAGCTAAGAGAGAAGATAGAAAATCCAATGAACACGGGAATTAGCTTTTAACCACAGTGGCAGTCATTGTCCTATCCCTACCCAATAGCCAAGCATCCGACCCCGTCTCACTCATAAAATCCTCACAGAGAAAAAGTGCTCAATAAAGACAGGCACTCCCCAAGACCCAAGGGTTAACCCTAATTGGTCTAAGCAAAATTATAATTTCATTCTCTTTTGCTAGTGACTGGCTTAAGGATGGACATACAACCCAGTTTTGACCAGTCTCTTGGAGGCTTCTGGGAAAGGTTTCCTCCCTGATAAAAAATATCATGTGGTGCCTACAGTTACAGCAGCTATCCTTTGAACAGAAAGAGCCAAGCTTGGGAGACAAGAGCCAACATGCTGAGGGAAGCAAAGTGGAAGACAGGGAATAGTCCAGGTCCTTGGCGATATCATGGAACCATTAATTCAACCCTGGTACCACCAGCCTTTGGAATCTCAGTCTTGTAAGATAAATAAATATTCTAATTGTAAACTTTCTTCTGACTGAGTTTCCAATTTTTTTGCAGCTGTACCCACCCTAACTGACACGTAATGAGATGATTAACTGAACAGATGCTGGAGCTGAACTCCTTAGGCTCAAGTCTTAGTTGTAGCACTTCTACTAACTGTGAGTTTGGGCAAGTGACTTAATCTTTATGGGCATCAGTTTCCTCATCTGTAAATTTGAAATGATAATAACAGCTCGTAACTCACAGGATTTTTGAAATAAAAAATATATATATCAAGCACTTAGAATATTCTGGTACATAGTAAGAGCTCAATGAGAGTCATACAATGTCTCAATAAATATGTCCTCAATGAATTAAATTCTAGATAAAGAAACTGAGTCCCAGACACATTAAGTAACTCAATCATAGTCACCTGGCTAAATTGGGACTGAGATTAGACTAAGACCTAGAGCTAGCAACTGACAAAGTAGGGGTTTTCCTGGAATTCTCCGGGGAGGAAAACATCACAGGCAGTAACACTTCCCTCAGCAGGGTCAGAGGATGTCTGCAGATGACCAGTGTTGAGAACTCATCTCAGAGTAAAATTTAAATTTTTGGAAAAGCTTTTACATTTTAAAATTTACACTTTTTAACATTATGAATCAGTCAATCTTATGCAGAAGTTTTAAGTACACTTTTTTTCTCGTAAAATTTTTCTTTCTTCTATATAATCAATGAAGACTGAAATTAGAAAACTTTTGACATTGAGAATGGTTGCTCACAGGCCCTATCTTACCAGTGGCTTTTACATTTTTAGTATTTTAATGGTAGGCTTGGAATGTATTATTTGACATAGGATAATCCACACTTCTGCACTCTGGAAGATTTCATATAGGAAAACTTTGAAATTGTCCTTCCACCCACTGAAAGAGCATCTGTTATCAATTAAATGTGGAAAGGTAAACTCTTTTGTATTAAAACTAATTCTAGTGCTCAAGTCTGTGTAAAAACTACTACCAAACACATAATGGCTACTGAATGAACTATGTACATAAATTCAACATCTTATAAAAAATATAAAATATAATACATAATAAAATTCACATTTATTTAGCAATCTGGTATATGATATAATAATATGGTATGGTAAAATACTCATCTAATTTGAAGTTAAAGACCTGGTTGTTTCAAGCCCCAGCTTCAAATGACTCTGATCAAAACATTTAACTTCTTTGAGATTCAGTTTTCTTAATTGCACAACTGGAAACATGATAATAATAACTCATAAATTGGTAAGAGAGTACTCTGTATAGAATAAACTGCAAACCCTTATGCAGACATTTCACCTATATGTCACATTGCATAAATAAATTATGACTGTCTTTATTAAAGAGCTATACATTTTTTGAATGTGGCAAAAATGCTGGGATAAATAGCTCTATATTTCTTTTGACTATTTATATTATTATTTCTGCCCTTTACAGGAATTCAGTAAGAAAAACAATTATCGTTGTTTACTTGACTTAGTAAATTAGCATGTGTCTCATCTCTACTGCCTACTTAACACTACACCTGGCACATAAGGGGTGTTCAACAAATGTAAATGTTTGCTAAATGTTGACAACTGTTATAAACTTCCAGTGGAATACCTAGGAAATTTTACTAATGGGAATAAAGATTAGAAAGCTATGGAAAATAAATTAATGAAGAGAGGTAGAAAATCTGAGCAAAAAGATTAAAAAATCAAGGCATTCATATGAATTGGCCGGAAGAGGGATTTCCTAGAGGAGACCCTGGAGAAGCCTACTCATCCTCAGCCAGGAGTTGTCTGGTTCTGGTTTGCACAGGCATCTCTGGGCAGCTGTTCAACAGATCCTCATTCACTGACTTGCTTCTTTCTCTCTGTCCTGTTGGGTTGTCATCTCTCTAGTTCCTCCCGACTTCTACCTTCTTTTCATTGCCTTGCTCTTGCCT
This sequence comes from Piliocolobus tephrosceles, assembly GCF_002776525.5. Taxonomy (NCBI): domain Eukaryota; kingdom Metazoa; phylum Chordata; class Mammalia; order Primates; family Cercopithecidae; genus Piliocolobus; species Piliocolobus tephrosceles. The sequence continues at coordinate 33,718,022 of NC_045446.1, forward strand.
GCCCTTCCTCTCCCTTTCTTTCATTGTTTATGACTATATGCACATTTGCACCTCTGTGTGTTGTATAGAAACACGCATACATGCATACAATCCATATTGAAAATGAAAATCATTTTAAAGTATTTTAAAGAATAACTGACTGATATAATAAAATAATATTGTGTATCTATTAACTGGAGAATCTTTGTTTTGGTTTGCTTTGTTGTTTTTTTTTTTATTTCTGGACACTTCTCCTATCCAAGCAGTAGTTAGGGCATTTCAAACTTTCTGACTTAGGCGAGGAAAATACAGCTAAAGAGAATCTTGCAGGGGTCTTGGCATAGTTAGCATATCTGAAAGAGTATGTAACTGGTCAGCGATGTTGTTTTTCCCCAGTCCAGAGTTGACAAAAATGGGTCTCATTGAGCTAAAAGCAAGGTATGGGCAGAGTTACATTCCTTTCTGGAGGTTCTGGGGGATAATTCGTTTTACTGCCTTTTCCAGCTTCTAGGGGTTTCCATATTTCTTTGCTCATGTCCTCCTCTTTCCATCTTCAAAGTCAATCATAACCAGCCAAGTCTTTCTCACACTGAATCACTGTACCACTGACTTTTCTGCTTCCCTCTTCCACGTTTAAGTGCCCTTGCGATTACATGGGGCCCACTGGATAATCCAGGATGATCTTCCTGTTTTAACGTCAACTGATTAAATACCTTAATTCTATGTGCAACTTTAATTTCCTTCTGCCATGAAACATAGCATACTCACAGATGCTAGGGATCAGGACATAGGCATCTTCAGGAGGTCATTATTCTAACTACCACAGCTGTATGTGATGCCTGGCACAGCTTCACAGAATGCCCAAGGCATCACAGGGAATAAGAAAATGTTTTTCCTCATGAAGTTGAGAATAGCAGAGCCAGGGCATGAGATACTGAAGGACCCAGAGAATTTATACTATCAAACTCAGGAAAATATAGCAGGAGATTTATACAGTGTACCAATGGGTAGGAATGAAAAACCAGGCACCAAGGAGGCCTATGCACATGTCAACAGCTGCCAGCATGGAAATGTGGCATCCAAGCACAAGACATCCTCTTTTCTCGTGACCCCAGTGACTTTGTGATATTTAATGTCTGGCTCCCTTTCCTTTCCCCCAATGAACTTAGATATAACATCAAGGAGAAAAGGAAACAGGAAACACCAAATCAACTGAGTTTCCTTGGAACTGACTAACACTAATTTTCCAGTATCAGTAGTTGGGGGCTATACATAAAAATTAGGTCTATCTACAGAAAAAAATATCTGATATTTATATTTAATGCACATTAAACTCTCACACTTTTAAAAAACAAACTAACAAGAGCAGTTTTTTTTCCTAAACCCATTGGGAGTGTGTGATCTCTCCTGTGCTTATATTTCTCGCATTCATACTTCAGAGACAGAAGGGGAGGGTGATAGACCCCAGACCAGAGCCATGTCCCATGAAGTCATCATTTCCTTATCCCTTTCATTTCCACATGGAGGAGTTTCCCAAGTATATCTTTTTACCTTAAGCATATATTTCTATTTCTAATCCACTTAGGTTGTCTTTGAATGTAAAGCAGAGACTCCCATCAGAAAATTCTTCAAAATCCCTGCCATTCCAGAGGCTCATGTGAAAGAACATCTACATAGGGCGCTATGTTGCCATTGACGTGAAATTTTATTCTAACAAATGTCAAGGGAGAAGATAATGATGGATACCAAAGATTTCTGCTAGGTGCTTTATACATTATCTCTAATTCCCACAATTCTTCAAAATAAATATTATTATCCCCAATTACATATGAGAAAATTGAGATCCTAATTTCCCAAGGTACACTTTGCCAAAGTGCATCAGCCTAGGTTCCCCTAAAGCAGAGTCTGACACACAAGGTTTGTGTGCGAGTAGTTTATTTGGGATGTGATCCAGGGAGCAGGACAAAGGGAAAGGAACCAGGAAGAAGGAAAAGCCAGTACATCGATGCATTATAAAGTTGCCCACTTCGGAAGGTGACCGAACTTCATCCCTTCTTAGGAGGTTTGTGAAATGTGGCACATAACTGTGCACCTGGGTTAGAAAAGGGAGAAGCATTGATCTTTAGTCTTCTACCTCTGACTGGTCAAGGTGGCCCCACAGCTGCTTACTCCCTTGCAAGTTCAGGTTTGCATGTGCAAATATCAAAAGTGTTTCCATGGGCACCCCATGTCTAAGCCCTGGGGCAGGAAGCTAGAAATATGAGTGGAGTGAGGCAGGCACTTACCTCTTTGATCTGTGCAAAGCTGGTTGAAGCCTGTGCAGAAATGGCCAGGACAGCAGTGGCTGTAGCAAAAGGTAGGGCTAGGAAGACATACAGTGATACACAGAGGTAGCTAATACCTGAGGTCATATGACTATTCAATACTTCAAATCAAGCCTGCCTAACTGCAGGGCCTCGGTGCCTTCCATAATTCACATGGGTTTCCAAGAAGATATCTGGCTTTGTGGAACTTAAGGATGAGTTTATTATCCTCAGCAATTAGATGAGGATCTGGTATTGATTTTACACTCTATCAGAATTGGAGCATTATACAAGCTCTCTTTGTGTATCTGAAGGTGTGAATTCTTCCCTCATTAACCTCCAAAGTGGGTTTCAAAATAAATATGCTAAATATAGGACTTTAGAACAGCACTATCAAGCAGAAAAATAATGTGAGCTCCATGGGCAATTTTCACTTCTTTAGTATTCACATTAAAAATGGAAAAAGAAGTAAGTGAAATTAATTTTAATAATCTATTTTATTTGACTCACTGTTTCTAAAGTCTTATCTATCATTTCAACATGTAATCAATACAAATGATTGAGATATTTTATGTTTTTTTTGTCATAAGTATTCAAAATATGGTGTGTATTTTGCACTTGTGAGCACATCTCAGTTCAGATTAGCTATATTTCAATAGCCATGTGAGGCTAATGTTACCATCTTGCAGAGTGCAGACCTAGGATATCTTCCTCTTATAAACTGAAGGAGTTAATCTGTGAAAGGCAATACTATTGCACTTTTTCTTGGGATGAGGTAGAGTAGGGAGGATTTTTATACACTCTCCTGACTTTATGACTTCAGCCTATATTATTTCTTTCTGAAATAAACAAAATGTCCAATTGACAAGGTTCATGGTCAGAAGTGATTAGAACAGTGATTGGAAGACAAAACCAAGCCATACATGAATCTAATATTTCAAGGTTTATTTCCCCTGTCCACTTGTCTTCAAACTGCAGGACAAGGATTTTTAACTTAGAAAAAAAGAAGAAAGAAAGTTTTACACATTTGTGCTTAAACCACAGGGTGAGCAATTTAAGATAGTGATTCTAAAATTGAATTACAAATGAGGTATCCTATGCAACCTGAATTATCATATGTAAATCTGTTTGCCTTTCCTCTTCTAAAAAGCTATATTTTTATTTTCATGGATTTTTACTTCACATAAAGCACATATGTAGTTTACATAAAGTCCAATAAAACATTTGGCAGGTATAGGTATTATAACAGAGTGGTTAAGAGCATAGCATTTAGAAATGGATCTAGGTTCAAGTCCCCAGCTTCACTACCTACTGTGAGTAACTTTGAGCCAGTTACTTAACTTCTTTAAGCCTCAGTTTTATCTTCTCCAAAATGGGAATAACAATTCTTATCTTGCAGGGTTAAGGTAAGGATTAAATAAGATGGGATATGTGGGAAACTTGGCACAGTGTCTGGCACATGTTTAGTAGTCAACATATGGCAGCTTTTACTATTAGTGAAAAAAACTAACAATAAGACAGACTTCAGTGTATATACCTTGCCTCCAACATTTCTCATAGTCTTTTGGTCAGATTCCCCTATGAATGGAACCACAAATTACTGTGAGTGCCACTACACCTTATGGTGTTAAGAAATTTAGCAATAAAAGGGGATTTTTTCCACTCAATGCTGTGAAAATTGTTCATAAAAATCCACAGACTCAATGCAACCTCTATGGGAAGGTGGTGTGTGTGTGTGTGTGTGTGGGTGTTTTCTGTTCTTTTGTGTATTAATCCCCATACTGTGGTCTGATTCCCATAACAACTGAAATTAGCACTTTAATTTCCATATTATCTCCTTTATATTACAGATGAATAACGTGCAGGAATAAAGAGGAAGATCTTAGGGGGAATTACCAAAGATGAAAAAAAGTATTATGCTTCATTCTGAACAGTCTTTTATATCCCACACTGACTTATCGCTGGCATAGGAAAATAAGTCTCCATCCATTCAATGTAGAGAAAAATTGGAGAAGTTATCCCTTTGAGAGACACGAGTCTCCTGAGATAAATCACCTGCATTACTTGTTCCATGTCCTCTATTCGCTACCCACTTAAAGCTAAGTGCTTTAGGTACACTTGTTTCTGAATAAAAAAATCCATAGAGTGCACAGTTTTAATAATAATAATGATGATGATGGTAATAGCTAAAATTTATCAAATGCTGCCTGTGGGCCAGGTGCTAAACATTTCACATGCATTAACTCATTTATTCAACTCTATGAAGTTTCTCACAGATACAGAAACTGAAGAACAGTTTAATAACTTGCCCAATTTTAGTAAGTGGTAGAGCCAGGATTCCAGCAGAGACATTTGACACCAGTGTCCACATGCAGTAACACTGCACAAATCACAAAGGAGACCCAGCACATGTACAATCTACCAAGAAGTTCTGCTGGCTCTACTTTCAAAACATGTTTCCAGCCCATTCATTGTTCTCCATCTCACCACCACCACCCTAGTCTAGGCCTCCATCATCCCTTCTCTGGAGAATGACAATGGTTCCAACTAGTCTCTCTGCTTCCATTCTTATCCCTCAACAACCCATGTTCCATGCAGCAACCAAGTGAACATTTTAGAATATAAATCAGACTTTGATTTTGCTCCAATGCTTAAATCCTTCCACTGGCTTCTCCATTCCTCTAAGAATAAATCCAGAGTCTTCACCATGGTCTTTCAAACTCTGGGAACCCTTGGCCACCTCAGCTCATCTCTTCCTATTTTCCTCACTCATCACATAATTCTTTATTTTCTTGGGTGAATCTGCTGTTCCCTGTTTGGCACACTCCTCCCTTACATCTTCACGTAGCTGCATACTTCTTGTCATGCAGGCCAAAAACTTGAATGTCACCTCCTGAGAGAAGACTTTCCTCACCACACAAGCTAAAGTCAACCACTCCCTTCCTACTTCCCCATTTGCTCTCATGACTCCCTGTTTTAGTCTCTTCATAACACTTATTTCTATACAAAATTATTCATTTATTTCTTAGCTTCTTTGTTTTCTGCTTCCCCTCTATCACCAGCAGAATGCAAAGTTCCACAAAGCAGAGATCTTGCCTGTCATATTCACCACTGTATCTGCCAGACCTAGAACATGGCCTGGCACACAATAGGCATTTATTCTAAATATATGAATAAATTACTTAATTAATGACATGGCCAAAAAACAGTCTCCTTTAAGCACTTGGTTCTCTGGAATCTTCTCATGAATATTCACAAGGTAGTGAGAAATGGGCTATAATGCGAATATAGACCCAGAAGTTATAAATGATTAACTCCAAAAAGAAACAGGGAACCAGGCAAATGTGGTATGTATTGTTGACACTTTTTCCATGGCTCCTGTTGTATCTCTGTCCACTTTATGATTTTTGTTCATTTCCTATTTGCTTCCTTTGAAGAAAGAATTTTGAGAGCTTATATATGGGTATTCTGCTGGGTTCTTAACTACATAAATAAATAAGGAATTCTAGGGAGGACTCCATGTTCACACAAATAGTAATAAAACAAATGCCCTCTTTGTGGTCTGTGAAAAGGGTTTCTGAACAATGAGACATTAAGTAATCATTAAGAACAATCTACAGATTTTTAATAGCAAGGGAAAACAATTACATAGGTTTTTGAGAAAAATATGGCCTATCTCAAATATTTAAAATATGCAATAAGATTACTAATAGTAATTTAGTACTAATAGTAATAATAGCTTCTATTAGTAATGCAGTAAATTAACCGAATTACTAACAGTAATTTTTAAAGAAGAAAATCACTAATAGTATTTGCTTCCTGTTAGGGGAATTACACATTTCCCCCCCTTCCTCCTCCCCCTCCTTCTTCTTCTTCTCCTAAATCTGTCAGCTTAGGTTCAGTTATGATTCAAAAAGAAATCATCCCAAATCTTATTTCTGTCTCATCTTCATGTCCACTGTGGGGTTGGATATAACAGCTCTACATTCTCTTCTCTCTTATTCATGCCTGAAGGATACGCTTCGATTTGGGATACTGCAGTCTCGTAACAGAGGTTTAATAAAATAAAGGCTTTTTCTTGAAAGTGGCACATGTCCCTTCTCTCACATTTCATTGATCAAAACAAGCCACACTGCCAAATCCTATGTTCTTGGAGAGGAACCATATTGCCCCTATAATGAGAGACCCAAAATATTTAGAAAAATAACCTACCAAAGACCCTTCTGTACTTCACAAATTTTCTATGAGTATATGTAATATTTATTAACAGAAAAATATCTGAGCTGTTGATTTTTAAGAAATTTTACTTTTCTTTAAGTAGAAATGCATTTAGCTGCAAATAATAGAAAGCTTGACTTTCAACCGTTTAAAAACACAAAGCCTGATCTTCTCACATATTTATAAATATGAGGGTAAGTGGCTTCAAGTCTTGGTTAACAACTCAGTCTTCTTACAGCCAACCTCTCATCAATTGTTTTCACTTCTCCCTCCTGTTTACAGCCCATTGTCACAGACAGCCACTGCTGCTATGGAGTTACCATCTCCAATGAAGGAAAGAGGAAAGGGAGGTGTGAGAAGCACTGCAACCACACCAGTTCCTTTAACAGGAAAGCAAAGGTTTCCGGGTAGATTGTCCCAGCAGCCCTGCCCTTATATCCTATTGGCCAGAAATGAGTCACATGAGCCCTCTTAGGTACAATGGGGTTTGGGAACACAGAAAACAGATTGTTGCCATTACTTTTAATGGCATAAACTGCACCAACCTAATAATTGCTATAAAGCAAGCCTGACCCTTCCTGGGGCTTGGCATATTAGGCCTCAAAGTCAGGCTATGTCAGAAAAGAGGAGTTGGGGACTGAGTATTTGCTTTGTGCCTAACGCAGAAGTCAAGATAGTGCAGTTCATTCTGATAAGTGAACCTGGTGGACATTTTAGCTGAACTTAAAAAGACTATGGGGTTGTGCCCAAAGAGAAGAGTACTATTTCTTACAAGAAGTGCAGCACGAGCCACAGCAGAAAGGTACTTTGGTGATATGGTCTGACTGTGTCTCCACCCATATCTCATCTTGTAGTTCCCATAATCTCCACTTGTCTCTGTGAGAGACCCAGTGGGAGGTAATTGAATCATAGGGGCGGTTACCCTCATGCTGCTGTTCTTATAATAGTGAGAGTTCTCATCAGATCTGATGGTTTTATAAGGGGATTTTCCCTCTTTGCTCTGCACTTCTTGCTGTAGCCACGCGAAGAAGGGCATGTTTGCTTCCCCTTCCGCTATAATTCCTGAAGTTTCCTGAGGCCTCCCCAGCCCTGTGGAACTGTGAGTCCATTAAACCTCTTTCCTTTATAAGCTACCCAGTGTTGGATATGTGTTTATTAGCAGCATGAGAACGGACTAATACATTTGGGAAATGCTAACTAGTTAATCTGATATAACTAATGTATACGGTGAGGCATTGTAAAGGAGTAGAAGCTGGGGAGACAGGATAAGGTCAGATGATTAATACTAATAGTTTGCATTTATTGACTATTTATTATGGGTCAGATACTTTTATTCCCATCATTTCATTTAATTTTCACAACAATTCTATGATGTAAGTGCTACTATTTTCTCTCCAGTTTACATATGGAGAAGCTAAGTAACTAGCTGAAGGCTGCATAACTAATAAGTGGTAGCGCTAGGGTTGAACCTGATGTACACTCTAGTGCTCTGGAATTAGACTGCCTGGAGTCCACACTCCCTCTCCCCCTCATTTACACCTCATTCCCTACACCCAAGGAAATGTGTGGTAGTCACTGAACAGAAATTTAAAATCACTGTGGTAGAGAGTCCCTGCATGTGTAGAGATGGGCATGAAGTAGGAAGGACCTGAAAATGGGAAGATTTATGGTGGCTGAATCACCGAAGAAGATCCCTCTCTTTGTCTGCACTTCAAATAATCAAAGCAAAAGGGAGGCCCTCTTAGCAAGTTCAAAATGTTCACCCCTTCCCCAGCAATTTACTTTATCTGACATGAACAAAAAAGCACACGAGCCAATGGCTGAGGCATAACTTATCCACTGGGAAAGAAGAGATGAGCTTAACAATAAGGTTTCCCAGAAACATTTTTCAAGAGCCAATTCAACTGCTTAAGAAGTATTGCCTGAAACACTAATAAATACTGTCAATCTACACAATAGTTCTTTCCTTTCTCATACCAATTTTAACCGTGATGTAAAATGAGGCTTCCAGAATGTGACTTTACAGTCACATGATCTCCTATTTGCTTTGGAGTATCACAGTTTTCCTTCAGCTTTCACTTTTGTCATCCGTGTCCATAAGGTTTCTCTATAAAAAACTAACTTCTTCCCCCATCACATTTTTTAAAAGACATAGATACATAATCAAAATTCATAAGATAATAAATGGTGAACATTCTAATTTTTACCTCAAAAATGTAAACAATTTCAGTGTTTTTCCATTTTATTTTAGAGTGATACAGGTCAGTGTTTCTTAAGTGGGCATGATTGTGTAGATGAATTCTTTGTTTTGTTAGACTGTTCAGAGCATTGTGGGATACTTATGGCTGCCCTTGGCCACCAGTAGCATTCCCCAATTATTGTGACATTAAAAAAAATGCCCACAAATATTTTCAAGCATCCCCTCCAGAGGCATTTTTCCTTCTTTCTCTTTACTTCCTTGAGAAACACTGGTTGAAGTGACAGAGTTAGGGCTTGGGTCTAGCTGTCTATTCATAGGAAATTATTTAATGTTCATACCTGTAAAAATGGACGTTAGTATCTACCTTATTGTGTGATTCAAATGAAACAAATAATACACAGCCCCTGATATACACATAAGCCTTTCCGTGTAAATACGCTAACTTGCACCAAGCCTAAGATATTAACTTTTTTTCTCTTTCTCTGAAAAATGCTTAGATAGATGAACAGAGTTTTAATTCACCCTTCCATTCCACACTGCTGTAGTCTGACTGCTGTTTATTGGAAAAAATAGATAACTTAAAGGAAAATTTTAAAAATTAAGTATTGGTGTAAAGTAGGATATGGTAGAAAAAAATAATGGGAGAGGGAGAAAAAACCCATCTGAAAAAGGTGAGAATTGCAGATCAGTAGTGTTACAGAATTTCAAGAAGTTCTCTCTCCTTGATTTGTGGATTCATGGATTGGAAAATTGATTTATAGATTGAAAAATATCCTTTCGAATTTTCTTATGAAGAGTATTCCCTCCGTGAGTGGGAAGTTAAAACAGATAATCCAGAAAGTTCATACAGTTGCTGACGTTTTAGAAAATGTATATAATTGGATCTACTAATCTCCAGCATTAAAGACGTGAATGACTTTAAATCATTGTAGCCTATAGCACTTCTTTTTGTATGGTGACAATGCTATACAGTAGCCTAAAGGTGAATCACTATTCCTGAGTTGATAATAGACCAAACTGTGGCTTCCATCCACTGAGTTATATGTACAGACTCACAGACATATAAACATTTTTGCCACAGAGACTTAACTAAACAGTATGTGTGGATATTTACAAAAGCTTAACTCGTTTTCAAAAGCAGAGAAAATAAAGAGGAGAAGGAATCTTTGTTAACACCTTGTTGAATACAATCATTTTGTTTTAGAATTCAGTCTTGTATAAAACTATTCCAGGAGCAAAAATATTTCCTTAATTGGAAAAATTCACTCTACTGGGTATTTTCTGTTTCCCCTCTATATTATTCCCCACCCTGCTCTGGCCCCTGGCCCCTGGGAGGGAAAGCTTTATAAATTGTATCATTTGGGCTCCTGGCTCTCTGGCTTACAATGGGTTTGAACAGTAAGAGAGATCAGCAGGAGATGGATAGATGGAAGGGAAATGAGAGGGAAGTATTTCTTCTCCTGGCTCCTTCATTGCATGGTCATGGCAATATTGGCTGCATTTTTCAGTCAAATGCTGTAGCTCTTGCTTGGCAGCCTTCTCCTATAGCTAAAGCAACAGCTAGTAACTATTCCAGGTTCCAATAACCATTCATTTCCTCCTCTTGTCCTTTTAGAACTGGGTATGGTAGCATTTCCTCACTATTGCTAGGCCTGAGGCATTGCACCATCCCTTGTTGGTCTCCCTAAACCCTGTAATGTGATCTTTATGAAATACTCCTCAATTAGCCAGTTTTCAGTATGCCATCTATTTCATGCTGAAACTCTGACTGGCACCTTTTGAAATTGGCTTGAAAGTCATCTCGTAACTATATTATTGGGCTAATTGCAACTCAATGGTTCCAAGTGCTGGTGTGGGAATACAAGTGCTTGGGTTGAAATCATATCCTGACCACTTGCTTATCATGTGATCCTAAACAAATTTCTTAACTTTTCTACATCTCAGTTTTCTCATCTATAAAACAGAATGGATACTAGTGGCAACTACCTCACCAGGCAATTTCAGTGATTAAAATAGCTTAGAAGGACGCCTGGAATATAGCAAATGCTTGAAAATGTTGACTATTTAAATTATGTCTTCATGCACCCTGTATTATCCTTGGAATAGGCATTGAAATAGTAGTTAAAAAAAAAAGGCATTATATCTAAAGATGAGTGTAGGCAGTCATCACTTTAGTGCTTTCATTTATTAATGTTTGGAATGCTGGTAGGTATATTGGACTAATTTCCTCTGGACCTTGGGTGCCATTTTTAACAACAGTTTTCAGCTATGGTGGCCAATTAAATTGTAAATGGTGAAAAACATGCATTAGTGATAAGATTGGTAGCACACTTAAACAGGTTAACTAAGAAGAGTTTAGTGAAGGGGCGATTTCATAATTTCAACATAAAGGTGTTGGCAAAGTTAGGAGAAACGTGAAAGAAAGGATGAAATATCCCAATACTAGCAACCTCTAGGATGTTATCATTCTTAGGTCTGAAGGGCCAGTGGAGAGAAAATAAGGAAAAAAGAGGTTACCTGAATTTGGAGACATCTATAGCAGTAATTGTAAGGAGAGCTACCTGAAAGGAGCTGTGGTCTTCAACAGAGGAGCCAGAGGAGAAAAATACTCTACATGTTCCTTCTTCTCACTTTCCAATCTCCTACTGACATCTCTCTTTGGGAAAAAATAAGGGAATCCGGTTGACTCAGTCCATAGGGATTAGCTTCCCAGGAGGCAGAACAGGATGTGGAAGTGTAGAAGGGTGAAGCATGGCATGGAAGACAAGCAGAGAATGTCCAATACAACATACAAGACCAAAAGCAATTACAATTCCTTTACTTGTTTTTTTCCTACATATTTCTGCATCCCTCCACATAACTCATCATCAGTTTTGCTTAGCATTCTACGGAATTTTATGACACAAGAATTGTGAACAAAATATGAAAAATGTGTTCATGCAGGTAATATAACTAGTATTACCCAAAAATTAATCCCGTCAAATTTCATTGTATGTGCTCAAAACACCCAAAGTACTTTATCATGGATTCTTCTTGTAAGAATGATGATGATGATGATTGCAACAATTATTTATTAACTGCTATGTTATGAGTGTTTTAAATGTGTGCTTTCATTTAACCCTTGTATCCACTTTAGAAGGAAGGCATTATTACCTTATTTTATAGGTACTCATATAAAGAGGGAGTAACAGGTTAAGAGATATTACATGATTTGAGACAGTTCATATGGCTCAAGTAGCAGCCTCTAGGCAACATGACACACCCCTTTAAACTTAACAGTTAGAAACACAGACTAGGCCTAAAGCAATTAGAAAGAAGGAAGTGGTACCAAGAGAGACACAAATCAATGAAAAAGAAAACAAGACCAGGGTAGTAATGATCAACAAAACTGAAGGCTTTTTTAAAACAGTGTTTTTATTTTGGAATAATTTTAGCTTTAGAGAAAAGTTGCAGAGATAAAATGTACCTCAACCAGTTTTCCCTAATGTGAGTGGCTAACACTATTATGATTCAGTTTTCAAAACTGAGAATTCAACCTTGGTATGTATTACTATTAACTAAACTCCAGGCTTCATTTGGATTTTTGTCAGTTTTTTCACTAATGTCAGAGTTTATAAGGGAAAAAAGAAAACAAACTTTAACAACTGATCAAGAAAAAAACAGTAATGAAGCTGAACATGGTGGCTCATGCCTGTAATTCCAACACTTTAGGAGACTGAGGTAGGAGAATTGCTTGTGTCCAAGAGTTTGAGACCAGCCTGGGCAATACAGTTAGACCTCATCTCTACAACATTTTTTTAAAAAATGGATGGGCCTGATGGTGCATGCTTGTAGTCCTAGCTACTTGGGAGGCTGAGGTGGGACAATTGCTTGAGCCCAAGAGGTTGAGGCTGCAGTGAGCTGTGACTGTGATACTGTATTCTAGCCTGGGCAACACAGCGAGATTCTCTCTCTCTCTCTCTCTCTCCATGTGTGTGTATATATATATATATGAAGAAAATAGCAATAAAATTATAAGAAACATATATGTATATATATAGGTCTCTGTCTCCAGTCCTCCAGTCCCTGACACAGAGTTCCTAAAGCCCTTGTAAGATTTCCTGAGTTATAACAGTGCTGGAGAATCTTTTTTTATTTTTTTATTTTTATTTTTTGACATGGAGTCTTGTCCTGTCTCCCAGGCTGGAGTGCAATGGCGCAATCTCAGGATGCTGCAACCTCTGCCTCCCGGGTTCAAGTGATTCTCCTGCCTCAGCCTACCAAGTAGTTGGGACTACAGGCCCATGCCACTATGCCCGGCTAATTTTTGTATTGTTATGGAGATGGGATTTCGCCATGTTGGTCAGGCTGGTCTCAAACTCCTGACCTCAAGTGATGCACACGCCTCGGCCTTCCAAAGTGCTGGGATTACAAGTGTGAGTCACCATACCTGTAATGTTTTAATACTTCGTCTCTGCCCCAGTACCTGAGACAGACTTCCTAATACCCTTGTAGACAGGGATGCTAGGAGAATCTTTTATTCTAATATTTGGTCTTTTACCTTGATTCCTAACATAGAGCCCCTAAGGTCTTTGTAATTGCCTGAGTGATAGGAGCATCTGACACAGAGCTCTTAATTTCCTGGATGATAAGAACATCTTTTGTTGTAATGAGGTGACTCTTGGTGGGCACCTGGCTGAGGGCTGGTCACTAGAAAGACCAAGCAATGATTATAAGCTTGGAGCTTTTGGCCCCACCCTCTCATTCTCCAGAGAGAAGAGAGGGAGTGTAAATAGTTAATAATTTATAATGCCTATGTGATTAATCCTGCACTGTGGGGCTCAGACAGCCTCCAGGTTGGTGAACACATCCATGGCCTGGGAGGACTGCACATCCCAGCTCCATGGGAATAGAAATGCCTGCTCTCAGGACCCTTCCAGACTCACTCAGTGTATCTCTGCTTATCTTTATACTTTATTATAGTCTTTATGAATAAGCCAGCAAACATAAGTAAAATGTCTCCCTAAGTTCTTTGAGGCCCTCTAGCAAATTAATGCAACCTGAGGAAGGGGATTGTGGAAACCCTGATTTACACCTGGTTGGTCAGAAGCACAGATCACAACTGAGGGCTTGTGGTTGGCATCTGGAGGGGCCCAGTCATGGAAATGAACTCAACCGGTGGGACCCAATGCTATTTCTGGGTATGTGGTGTCATAACTGACTTGAATTAAAGGATGCCCAGCTAAGAATTGCTAAAGAATTGGTTGGTGTCTGGGGAAACAGCCCCTACACATCTGGTGTCAGAAACAATTTGGTTTTTTCCTATCTCTGATAAACACAAATAAGCAGTGATGTTAGTAAAAAAACTAGAAATAGAGAGTTTTTAGAAATAAATAAGATATATATTTTAGGCAAGGATGGTTGTGCACTACAATTTCTGGCCTCCTTTACAGTTATGTGTAACCCTATGACTAATTTCTCCCCAATGGAATGAGAATAGTATCTTTGTATGCCACTTTGGGGCCTGGATCTTCAGATCTTCATGCTTCCTCCAAGTCTTTCTTCTCTGCTCCCCCAATGAGAACAGTGGTCTAAGGAAAGGTAAAGTAGTTAGTTGGGCTCCTCAATGACCTCAAGGAGCAGCAGGTTCAAACAGCCAGTTTAAAACATTCACCTCAGAACTGCTATATGAGAAAGAAAGACATAACTTTGTCCTATTCATTTATAATTTTTAAAAAATATATTTGCAGCAAACTGGAAATAGAAGGGAACTTATTTAACCTGATAAAAGTATATCTAACAAAAGCCTATAGCAAACTTTTACTTAGTAGTAAAAGTTTGAAAACATTTTTATTTTAATGTCAAGAATGAGATATGGATGCCCATTATCTTCACTATTTAACATTGTACTAGAGATTCTGACATTATAATAAGGCAAGAGAAAGAAATAAGGTATATGAGGCTTACTAATAGACAAAATTATCATTATTTGCAGCACTAGGGATTAATTTACATGGAAAATTGAGTAAAATCTATGGTTATTAAAATGTATGAGAATTCAGTGTGATTTTGGATACAAAATCAACAGTGTTTCTATAACCAAATATTAAATAGTTTTAGGACAGTTGGACTTCCAAATAGAAAAAAATTAAACTAAATCTGTAAATTACTCATGCCAAAAAAAATTAATTCCAGACTGATTAGAGACTTATAGGAAAAACAAAACTTTAATTCTATCGGAAGAAAACATGAAAATGGCAAACATTATGAACTTAAGGTAAGAAGGAATTTTAAGCAGTACACCAAAAGCTCAAGGCATAAAGGAAAACTTTTAATAAGTCATTTTCTGTTATCTCTTCTATTACTCACTGCCTGTCAAAAGACTCAAAAAAGAAAAGGCAATGATAAGCCATAGACAGATGCTACAATACACATATTCAACGAATATAAGTAACTTCAAAGCAATGTGGAAAGGATAAACAGCCCAATGGAAAAACAGAAGGCAATTATGAACAAACAATTCCTATAAAAAATAAAAATGGCAAACAAATTTATGAAAGGATGATCAATGGACAAAAATAGAGAATAACATAACCCAAGATCAGAATTTTGTATAATGTTAAATTTTGCCCTAATAGCTTGAGATTTTTTTAAAAAAAGAAAAGACCTAAGTCATTACTGAAAAACCTGAAGTTTCCTTTGTTCCCTGCCTAGTACTACCTGGTTTCCAGATTCACCTCAGGACAATAACGATCCTCCATTGTATACATATTCCTCAGCCCATGTTTTTTCATGTATATTTTATATATAAGCATTGTTGCATTGTTTTTAGAATGTACTTAGTGGAATTTTTTTAAAGTAAAAATAGAAGTGATCACAGCTTGACATTTCATCTTGGGTGGGCCTGACTTCAAAATCCACAAGTTTCCCACCATGAATGATTATGTGCCATTTCCTAAACCATGAAGATCTCTAGGTTTCAGATCCTGACTGTTATCCTGTTGTCAGCAATCGGGCTTTCTTGGGTGGGATGGATGGAGTGTGAGGCAGTATAGAGCCGTGGATAACAGCCAAAAGTGCAACCCTTGTTAAAATCCCTCCAAAAAGCTCAAGCTTCACGACCTGGAAAGACTAAGTATAAGCCTACAACTCATTAGAGACAGACCTAAATCTGGGGAGCAGGACCAAGAGTCCAGTATCAGAAGAGATGGGAGCAGAAGGGGTAGAAGCAATCAGTAAAGGAGAACTCCAGCCCTGCCAGACTGTCTGGGAGGCCTCTGGCCTTTATGAATTTATAGATCTGTGGTATCAGCTATCCAACTCTCTTCAAACACCAGGGAAGGAATTAACATATTCTCTCCTGGAATTAACAGTTTCTGTCTATTTAAGACTTTATTTTTTCCTTTCATGTCAAGAAAAATATATATATATAACTTCTATTCCCATCCTTCGTTTTTCCCTCCTTCTCTCTCCCAGGCTAGTGTCAGGCAACATGTCATTCCTACCTTTTGGCTTAAGAAGCAGCAGATAATAGGACCCCAGAGCAGAGTGATGGACGGGATGTAATCCCGCCCCTTTTTGCCCTTTCCAAGAAAAAGTCACCATCCTATTGGCGGGGTCACAGGCAGCTTCAGCTTTTTGAGAAAAAAAAGAAAGGATCACAGAAAACACTACCCAACAGACCTCACTGTGGGCCTGCCAGATGGAAGCATAACTGAGGAAGAGAGACGAGCAGGTGAAAATGGCTTGTAGAGAGGTCAGAGAAGTCAATATAAAAAATGAGACAAAAGTCCTAGGAGCGTAGTAAAGCTCTTCAGCTTTCATAACCCCGCCACAATTGTGTTAGCTTAGCTGGGTCAATTAGCTGCCTACTCTATCTTCGTGTGTTGTTAATAATGGGCAATATCCTCTCCCTTTAAAAAATGAAAATGAGGGATTTGTGGTTATGGTAAGCTATCATTAAAAGTACATGAATTCCTAAAAGCCTCTGAAAATAAATTAGTCTTCACATTACCATCTGCAACCATTTCACCTCAGCTAGTGATCCCATTAGCCCTTGTGCACTCTAAATAGGAACAGGCTTGGATATTACTTAAGGAAAGATCTCCATGGGAAATCAAGTGGTTGCAGAGATCAAAAAGAGAAATTCCAAAGGTGGCATGTCTACTCTCACATTGCTCCAGAGCCAAGACCCCTGTGCCACATGAGGGACACCAACTGTGGCATCTCTCAAAAATAAAGACAGGCTCTCCAATGCAAGTCATCAATAAAACTGCAGATGACTGGAAACAGGAAGGGAATCTGCACATTCAGATGCAAGTATAACCTGCTTAAATTCTATCTTTGGGTATCCAATAAATCAGGATGAGTTTAAAACCATTCTCTGGACATCTCCACAGCATCAGATGCTGTTCACACTGCTTCCTCTTAGAAATTATCTTTTCCTCCAATATAGTGGGTTGAATAGTGTCTTCCCAAAATCATGTCCTTTTCAGGAGCCTCAGAATATTACCTTATTTGGAAATAGGGTAATTCCAGATGCAACTAGTTAGGACAAGGTCACACTGAAGAAGGGTGGGTCCTTAATCCCATATGACTAGTGACCTTATCAGAAGAAGAGAAGACACACAGGTACAGAGAATATAGGGAAAACTCTATGTGACAATAGACATAGAGATTGGAGTGATGTATCTCTAAGCCAAAGAATGCCAAGGATTGATGGCATTACCAGTAGCTAAAACCGACATAGAATGCACTCACATTCTCCTTATGAGCTCCCAAGAAGGAACCAATCCTACTGACAACTTGATTTCAGACTTCTGTCTTCCTGAACTGTGTGGGAATAAATTTCCGTTTTAAGTCACTAAGTTGTGGTATTGTGGTGCTGCAGCCCTAGGAAATAAATGTACTTGACTTCCATAATGCCACATTCTTTGGCCTCACACTTTCTCTGATCACTATTCTATCTGGCTCTTAAATGATGAACTTTCTCCAGGCTCTGTCCTAGCCATCTTCTTTTTCTCACTCTAATCTCCCCCTACGTGGTCTAATTCATACTCACTACGACCATTTCAACCTTCACACAGTTGACTCCTACATTGATTACACCTCTGAAGTCCTATATGTAACTGCCTACTTCACTTCATCCCTTGGCTTTCTCAGAGCACTTCAAACACATACGAACAAAACCAAACTCATTATCTCCCAATCTCATGTTTTTTCACATGGACACACACACACACACAGTTGACACTTAAGCAACACGGAGGTTGGGGCACCAACCCCCTATGCAAGTGAAAATCCACATGTAAGTTTTGACTTCACAAAAACGTAACTGCTCATAACCTACTATTGATCAGAAGCCTACCAAAGACATAAACAGTCAATTAACTTGTATTTCGTATATGTATTATATACTGTATTCTTACAATAAAGCAAGCTAGAGAAAAGAAAATGTTATTAAGAAGATTATAAGGAAGATAAAATTGTTTACTATTCATTAGGTGGAGGTAGATCATCATAAAGGTCCTCATCCTTGTCATCTTTGCATTGAGTAGGCCGAGGAGGAGGAAGAAAAGGAGAGGCTGGTCTTGACATATCAAATGTCACACACACAGCAAATCTGTGTTGTTCAAGGGTTGATATAGTTTGGATACGTGTCCTTGCCCAAACCTCACATTGAAATGTAATCCTCAGTGTTGGAGGTGGGACCTGAAGGGAGGTGTTTGAGTCATGGGTGTGGATTCCTCATGGCTTGGTGCTGTCTTTGTGATAGAGAGTGAGTCCCCCCGACATCTGGTTGTTGTAAAGTGTGGCACCTACTTCCCACTCTCTCTTGCTCCCATTTCCACCGTGTGAGATGCCTGTTCCCCCTTGCCTTCCACCATGATTATAAGTTTCTGGAGGCCTCCCTAGAAGCAGATGCCAGCACTATGCTTCCCATACAGCCTGCAGAACTGTGAGCCAATTAAACCTCTTTTCTCTATAAATTAACCAGTCTCAGGTATTCCTTTATAACAATGCAAGAATGGCCTACCACAAGGATCAAATAAATATGTGTATTATACACACACACACACAAACACACACACACACACACACATTCTCTCTAGAGCCCAAGTCAGCAAACTTTTTCTGTAAAGACATAGATAATACATTTTTTAGGCTTTGTGAACCAGGCTCTGTTGCAACTACTCAGCTCTGCATTTATAGCACAAAAGTAGCCATACTCACTACATAAACAAATGAGCATGGCTGTGTTCCAATAAAACTGGATTTCAGAAACAGGCAGTAGGCAGGATCTGCCATAGTTTGTTGGCCCCTGCTCTAAAGGAATTATCCCCCATCAGTTGCATTATCTATTACACCAGCCAAAATCCTGCATTTAACATCTTCCTCCCTCTCATGACTCTCCCTTAATATCCTCTCAGTCCTGCAAATTTTACTTCCTAAACAAGCATAATCCATCCACTCTTCCTCTTTTGCCTGGATCACAGCACTAGTCTACTGACTTGTCTACTCCCATCCACTGTCAGCCCCTTCCCAGAGTGTTCTATATACCACAGCAGAGTGATGCTCTCAAAACGCACACTGAGCCATGCCACTTACTCTCACCAACTTCCCGTTGTTCTTTTTTTTTTTTTTTTTTTTTGAGTCAGAGTCTCGCTGTATCACCCAGGCTGGAGTGCAATGGCACGATCTTGGCTCACTGCATGCTCCACCTCCCGGGTTCACGGCATTCTCCTGCCTCAGCCTCCCATGTAGCTGGGACTACAGGTGCCCACCACCACACCTGGCTAATTTTTTGTATTTTTAGTAGAGACGGGGTTTCATTATGTTAGCCAGGATGGTCTTGATCTCCTGACCTCGTGATCCGCCTGCCTCGGCCTCCCAAAGTGCTGGGATTACAGGTGTGAGCCACCGCCCCCGGCCCCCTCCCATTGTTCTTATGACAAGGACAAAACTCCTTAACACAGCCAGTCATCTCTTTACATAGCTCAGCTGTACCTGTCCCTCTAGCCTTACCTTCTATTGGGCTATACATTCCTTTCTTTTCCCCACATACAGGCCCTTCCTTCCTTCCTTTCTTCTTCCTTCTCTCTTTCCTTTTTTTTTTTTTTTTTTTTTGAGACAAGGTGTGCCACTCTGTCACCAAGGCTGGAGTGCAGTGGGAGGACTTTGGCTCACTGCAGCCTCGCACCCCCCACTCCCAAGGAAATCCTCCCACTTCAGCGTCAGTCTCCCAAGAAGCTGGGGACCACAGGCACGCACCACTACATTTAGCTAATTTTTGTATTTTTTATAGAGATGGAGTTTCGCCATGTTGCCCAGGCTGATCTTGAATTTCTAAGCTCAAGCAATCCTCCCACGTTGGCCCTCCCAAAGTGCTGGGATTATGGGTGTGAGCCATGGTGCCTGGCCCGGGCCCACTTTTTAATTTTTCATTTCCTCTTCTTTACCTCTGGGTACAGGCCTTTTCTCATAATGTAAATTTCCCCCTTCTTAGCATATTCTTAATTCCTCTTTTCACTCAGTAAATGTTTATTCATCTTTCAGCTCCAAGCGCAAGCACCACCTCCTTGGAGAAGACTTCCCTGACCTCTTCAACTAGACCATGTTCTTCATTATAATTTATGCACATCTTCTGTGCATAAGCGTCAAAGTTGTAGTTTTATGCTTGATGTCATGATAATTTGATTATCTGTCTCCTCTACTAGACTGATTGATTGTAAGTTTCATGAAAGCAGGGACCTTGTTACTTTGGTCCTTCGCTAGGTCCCCATCACCAAGCATAGCAAAAACTCAATGACATGAAATAATGTAACTCTTGAGGTGCATAGGGACACAGCCTCCTCTCTTTGCTTTAATTCTCTATTTTAACCAGCGTTGCTCCACTTTTCTCAATTTCCTACACTGGAATTCCATAAAGACTTCCTTTTTAAAAATTGATTTAATATGTTTGACAGCCATGAGCTAGGAATTTATTTACCTCTGCAGGGCTTCCAAGTATAAAGCCAAAACTGAGTCGGCAGACACCTGCGCAGGAATGTCATTCCTACAGAAGGAAGCTAGGCTCAGAGTTTGGAAGATTCTTACCTTTTGTTCAGCTGTGATCATTTCAAAATTTTTGATTTTAAAAATGTTTTGAAATTTTGATTCTAATTTTTAACCTCACATTTTAGTTTCTAAAGGTATGACACCTTTCATGTTAATAAGTTTTCCGTGACTAAGAGAGCATCACAGAGATATTTTTCCTGCCCTAGAGGCCACATGTCTTACTGGACGCCAAATAAAATGAGACAGTTGCAACTGTACAACATTATTGAGAAAAATTCTCATGAAGTAATTGAAAATAACAACTATCATCTGTCCATGATGAGCTAATTTGTCCACTGTGCTTGCTTCAAAATGTCTATTTTCAGTGTAATGATGAAATTATATGCCTATCCTCATTAGATCCTGGCATCATATCAAAATTATGTGTGTTGAGCCTGACAAAGTGGCAAATTCTATTTGAGCTCACTTATTTTATGTTAAATGTTATACATATGGTGTTTTTAAAAAAGACTCCTTTTATATATTTATGGAAGGTTGTATAGTATCCAAGAAAGAGCTTTAAATAGGAGTTGGAAGAGTCAGCCTCTACTTCTGCCTCTGTCACTAACTAGCTTGCTGGCCTCACAGTTAACTTCTCTGCATCTCTCTCTTCACCTATAATAATAATAGTACGTTTCCTACCTTCCTAGAAAGGATGTTATGAGACTCTAGAAATATAATATGTGTGAAAGAGTTTAAATAATATGGTGTGTAAATAGTTAAAACAGTGTTCAAATACAATAAATAATTATTGTTACTATAATTTATGAAGATCTGTCTTAGTCTGTTCGGACTGCTATAACTTAATACCGTAAACTGGGCATCTTATAAGCAAGAGAAGTTCATTGCTCACAGTTCTTGTGGCTGGGAAGTTCAAGATTAAGGTGCCAGCAACTTTGGTGTCTGCTGGAGAATCATTTCTTGGTTCATAGATGGGATCTTCTTAGTGTGTCCTCACATGATGGAAGGGGTGAGGAATGTCTCAGGAGTCTCTTTTATAAGGGAACTAATACATTTATGAGGGCTCTGCCTCAAGACCTAATCACCTTTAAAAGTCCCCACCTTCTGATACAATCATCTAGAGGATTAGAATTTGAACATAGGAGTTTGGGGGACACAAACATTCAGACTACAGCAAGATCCCTTAAGAAGACAAAGTACTATATGGAGAACAGGGAAACAAGGAAAGCATAATCTACAAATTATTGATGAATAATAGTTAACAGATGGCCAGGCACGGTGGCTCACACCTGTAATCCCAGCAATTTGGGAGACTGAGGCGGGTGGATCACCTGAGGTCAGGCGTTTGAGACCAACCTGGCTAACATGGTGAGACCCCGTCTCTACTAAAAATACAAAAATTAGCCAGGCATGGTGGCAGGCACCTATAATCACAGCTACTCAGGAGGCTGAGGTAGGAGAATCACTTGAACCCAGGAAGCAGATGTTGCAGTGAGCCAAGATCATGCTGCTACACTCTAGCCTGAATGACATAGCAAGACTGTCAAAAAAAAAAAAGTTAATTGATGAGAAAATTTCAAGTTCTTCATAGATAATAGTTAATTAGTGGCCATTAGCACAAACACTGGTGATCACCAGTAAGCAAAATATGAAAATATTTCCAAGTAACTGGATAATTGCCACAATGAAGGCGAAATACTCAGATATTGGAAACCATCAAGAAAATGGTTTAGAATAGTTTACACTTGTCTAAAAAAGAAAGGAAATACCAAGCTAAAAAGAATTCATATCACTGCTGATGGAATAAAGTAGCATACCCTTTCTAGAATGAAATGTGGCTCTGCATATTATGGGACCATAATGGACATCACTTCGGACACACAATATTTCTAGAAATGTTGCCTAAACACATATCAGGAATATATTCAAAGTTAGGCACAAAAATTCACAACGTCAAAATCATGATGAGATGCCACTTCACACCCATTATGATTATCAGGAAAAAAAACTAAATGGAAAATAATAAGTGTTGGTGAGGAGGTGAAGAAATTGGAATCCTCATGCATTTCATGGAGTGAGAATGTGATTGTGTAGCCACTATAGAGAACAATATGAAGGCTTCTCAAAAAAATTAAATAAAATACCATATGATCCAGCAATTCTACTTCTAGATAAAGACCCAAAATAATTGAAAGCAGAGATTTGAAGAGATATTTGTACATCCAAGTTCATAGCAGCAATATTCATGATAGTCAAAAAGTAGAAACAACACAAATGTCTATCAACAGACAAATGGATAAACAAAATTACTGTATGCATATATTGAGTATTAAGTTAGAATAAAATTCTGAAACATGTTATAAAATAGGTGAATAATAAAAACATTATGCTAAGTGAAATAAGCCAGACAAAAAGAGACAAACTTTGTACAATTCCACTTTTGTGAGGTACCTAGAATAGTCAAATTCATAGTGACAGAAAATAAAATAGTAGTTAGCAGGGGCTAGAGGGAGGTGTGAATGGGAGTTTTTAATGAGTGTAGAGTTTCTATTTGGGATGACAAGAAAGTTCTGGAGATGGATAGGGGTGATGGTTGTACAAGGTACTTAATGCCACTGGACTGTACACTTAAAATGGTTAAACTGGTAAATTTTATGTTATCTGTATTTTATTTATTTTAAAAAGAATAATATATAGCTCATACAGATTTACAAGATAGCATTCTTTCTGATTGTTAAAACAGAAAATCATTTACTGAGCAACACTCAGGTTTGATTAAGTATTTACAACATACAAATTCAGTGGTATACTGTGTGACTTCTGAAAATCATGCATATATCCATAAGAGACTTATACTAGAATGTTTCCAGCAGCTTCACTCAAAATAGACAAAAACTGGAAATAACTCAGACGTTCATCAACAAGAGAACAGATAACGTAGCCAAATTGTAGAATAGTCATACAATAAAATTCTACTCAGCAATAAAAAAAGATTGAACTACTTTGTGCAACAACATGAACAAATCTCAAAAGCATTATGTTCAGCAAAAGAAGCCAAATCAAAAGCACTATACACTGTATGATTCCATTTAAGCAAACTCAAGAACAGAAAAAACTAAACATTAGTTATCATGGGGTTAGTGTTGGGAATTAACTGGAAGGTGAGACAGTTCCATATCTGGATTTTAATGTAGGTCGCATGGTTGTACACATTTGTAAATCTCATCAAATTGCACAGTCTGTTTCATTGCAACATTTATATTAAAAACTTATAAAGAAGGGATGTACATTTTTTGTGGAAATAGTTTTCGTAGTGTGGTGCTGAAGGTAAAACAGAAACAATAACTATGGATACTTCATGGGGCCAGCAGGATGGAAGGAAATAGGAAGGCAGGGAGAGAGAGAGGAAAAAGGACAAAGAACATGGAAATATAATAAGCCTGAAAACTTTTGGGAGAAAGAAATACGAATTATTTTTCTCCTTTGTTTTCTGTCTTTCCAAGTCTTCCACATGGAGCATTAATTTTATTTGTGAAGAGAGCAAAAAGTGTATTTTTAAAAGTGTAAAAGGACAAAAAAAAGTGACAATCAAATTTTCATATAATTCAACTATATATTCATTATTGGTTTATTCAATATTATTCAGTGGAATAAAATTCATAACATATCTTACCTTATATTTCTTCAACCTTTGATGTCATCAGGAGTGGTAAAATTATTCAAGACAGGTTAATAAGCTTTTTTTTTTAAAAAACCAAAACAAAACTGAGTGTCCCCCCTGCCGTACAGTTTCCCAACACAATGATTAATTTGGAAAGTGCCACATTCTGTCAGTACAAAGAGGAGAAATGGAGATGATCTTTGAGGAAATAATCGGTCTTGTGTTTTGAGGCTACTTTTGTTTTCAAAGCTAGATTTAGGTTCTGGTTTAAGAAAAATCCAATGAAATCTTAAAAAAAAAAAAGCAACTGTCATTGTATCTTCAAAATGGATTTACAACATGACATATATGGAAAAGGAAAAAAAGCTCACAAAATTGAATATTGCTATATATCTGATAATGTGGTGGTTAGACATGTCAAAAATGAAATTTCCTGTTCATCTTGACAAAATTAAATTTAAATGTCTTTTTTGGTTTTCTATGTTTAAAATTTTGAAAAATGGATTGAAGATAGCAAATGTCTGTATCTTCTTTTTTTTCTGGAACTTGAAATAATTTCATGTCAGTGCCCTGATTATAATATGCTACAGTCTGTATCATCTCCTAAAGCAGAGAAAGACTCATTGAGATTTTTTTCATGTTAAACATGAAAGAATTTTAATGCTATAAAGGTTGTTTCATACAATCTAGTCTAAGGTAAAGAAATGGGTTTTTATCTCATATGTCACTTTTAGTGTGATTGAGTTGCCTGGCTTGTTGGATTGAAAGAGATTCATTCAGAAGCCCCACACATGTGAACAGGACACTAGGTTATAATTGATTAGTAAAGATGGGCCTAGCCATGAAAAGCAAATGTGGTGGTAAACATGTCAAGAATTTTTTTGTCCCGGCTGATTCATGAGATTAAAGAAGTTCAATAGTGCCCATTCTCCTTCAGCATCCTCCTCACTATCGATGCCAGTTCTTTATCAGGTTTCCTAGTTGATAACATTTACCTACACTTTGTCATCATCTTATTATCTCTTAAGTTTCAAATCTAGCTGTATTGGGGCTTACCACTCCCATACTAATTCCTGGAAGCCATTGAAACACATCTGTTGGAATCTCATCTCTGTAGACCTCAATTATGTTGTTAAAAAAAAAAAAAAAAAGATGCACTGTTAGATTATGTGAGGCCCCATAATTATAGGCACTTTTTAATTACAACCTGTTTGAACCAAACTCTGACCATGATTGTCCAATTCATTCTCTCAGGTATTAATTTGGGGATGGATGGCTCACGGTGCATTTAGGAGAAGATATTTTTTACATACTTTTGATAAAATTGTCTAGACATGATTATCCTTTAACAGGTTTCCACTTGCATGTTGTCAGTTCTGCTATCAATCCTAAAAGGATTTCACCTCTTCAGATCACAACCTTGAGATGAGGTCCTGCTCTCCTTTTTTCCTTTTCTGCCTCTTTCTCCACATCCTAACCATTAGTGTTAGTTGCAATTTTTTTGGAAGAAGCAAAATCATGCCAAGAAAGGATATCAGTAAAATCTCTATATGGATGCTAAAATTCTCAAGGATAATAATAAAATTCATGTATAAAGCCAGGCATGGTGGCTTATGCCTGTAATCCCAGCACTTTGGGAGGCTGAGGCGGGCAGATCACAAGGTCAGGAGTTTGAGACCAGCCTGGGCAAGAAACCAGCATGGCTAATATGGTGAAACCCCATCTCTACTAAAAATACAAAATTAGCTGGGTGTGGTGGTGCATGCCTATAATCCCAGTTACTCGGGAGACTGAGGCAGGAGAATCACTTGAACCTGGAAGGCAAAGGTTGCGGTGAGCCAAGATGGCATCATTGCACTCCAGCCTGGGCAACAAGAGCAAAACTCCATCTAATACATATATATGTATATATATGATTACTTCATAGGCAGCAACCTGAAGGCTGCTGGTTGCCCATTTTTATGGTTATTTACTGATTGTATGCTAAACAAGGGGTGGAATATTCAGGCCTCCCCTTTTTAGACCATACAGGGTAACTTCCTGATGTTGCCGTGGCATTTGTAAACTGTCATGGTGCTGGTGAGAGTGCAGCAGTGAGGATGACCAGAGGTCACTGTCATCACCATCTTGGTTTTGGTGGATTTTGGCTGGCTTCGTTACTGCAAACCTGTTTTATCAGCAAGATCTTTATGACCCATGTCTTGTGTCGACCTCCTATCTCATCCTGTGACTTAGAATGCCTAACAGTCTGGGAATGCAGCCCAATAGGTCTCAGCCTTATTGTACCCAGCTCCTACTCAAGATGGAATTGCTCTGGTTCAAATGCCTCTGACATATTTCCCCCTCCCTTTTACAAGAGAACTTTTTTTTTCCCCCCCGAGACAGTCTCGCTCTGTCACCCAGGCTAGAGTACAGTGGTGTGATCTCGGCTCACTGCAACCTTCACCTCCCAGGAGAACTCTTAATCTTAAGGGTTGAAGAGGGACAAAGATCCATCTTCTGTAACTTCTTCATGCTGAACAGGGGTGACTATAGTCCTAGCTAACTATTGGGTCTATTGTATTCAGGGTAGAGAGGAGCTCAGTCAGAAAGCTGTGGTTTGCAAGGGTCACTTAAACAATTTTTGAGTTCTGACAAAAGGTGGTATCTGGAAGATTAATAAGTGTTTATTGTAAGAAAACGATGAGTAAGCTTATCCTGCATTCCTACACATAGAGTACAACAGCAATATATTCCACAACAGTAAGGCAAAATAAGTAAAATTATCGAAGTAAATTAAATTAGAAGGCTTTCCATGAACTGGGTTACTGTTGGAACCAAGCTGATACGGGGTTGCTAGCTGATTACAATGTGCCCAGAATTAGAATATTGGTTCAGATCTTTACATTGCCCATCCTTCTTGTTTCTTCTGAGTGGCAGCCAGAGATCACTGATTGCTTCACAGGAATACTCAAGGTCAGCATAAAATGCAGGAAAAAACTTAAAAAAAAAAACTGATAAAACTAGAATCTAATAACAGGTGTACCATAGTTGTTGAAACACAATTTTTCCTCTCCAGTTTACCATTTTTGCTAAAGGCAAATCATAATATGACTGATTTGTTTGTAAACATAAGCTTTAGTTTTATACTTGGTCTGATTATTTGTATAAAGTGCAGCAAGAATAAGTATTTTCATGTAGGCTTTTTAAATTGGCTTTGACGGAACTTTGTTCCATAGAAGGACTTTTAGATAAGACTTTTTTTAAAGCCAAGCCCAGCCATGGGTTTGTACCTTCAAATACCTATGAGTTGGGTAAATTTCTTTTCTCTTGCGTTCCCTTACTTACCACAGGATTCTTGAGGAATCCTGTGAGCATGCCATTACAGTCAAAGCCTTTGTAAAATAACCAGTTTCTCCAGTTGTGCCCTGTTGCAAAGATTCTTATTGCACTTAAACAAAGAACTGTCTTGCCATAAGTTAAAAATACTTACAAATAGTTTCCAAATTCTGGGGAAATTAGGTAAAGAGAGAAACAAACATGCTCCAAATTTTGTTCACAGGAGTATACTTTATTCAATTGCTACAAGCTGGAAATAGCTCAAAATAAAAGTTTCATTGACTCTGAAAAACAAAGCAAAGGATCAGCAACGTTTTAAGCAAAAAGTAAAAAAATATTAATTCAGTCTTCTATTAGTCCATTCAGTTAACTCCAATTCTGCTTGATAGTCATGAACATTCTAGCTTTCCATGAGAGCCCTGAAAGCTTTTTTCTCTACTCTAACATCACAATCTCTAAAGTTATCAGAAACCTGCATTTAATAACACCTGTTAGAATCCTATGGTTGGTTATAAACTAGCTTTTAAAGAGGATCAAAACAAGACAACAGTTGTCTATGGATGACAAAATGTCTTAGGAGAGCCACTATTAAAGCCACAATTGAAAAGGAAATATTGGTTACTTCTGTGGTGTATAACAATTTTATATGACAATTATAATTATTAATTACATACACTAAGCCATATCAGATTTATAAGAGTGTCTCATAATTTTGGAACAGACAACACATTCATACAAATACAGCCCAAACAAAAGCAAACATCATTTCATATTTGACAATGCTTCCTGTATGACTTTTATACCAACTATATCTTCAGTAGTCTCAATGACATGATATAATGTCAATTCTTAGCGACTTTTACCAATAATCTTTAAAACTATTTTTATTTCCCGAAGATTACTAAAGCCATGTGAACCAAAAGGCATTACACTTTTTATTTTTCTCACAAAATACTTAATTGGTTATTATTTTTAAGCCAATTAAAGCTCTTTCATATATAAACATCACACACACAACACATATGAATACACAGGCAGACAGAGCAAGATCCAGTAGTTGTCAGATTTTTCATTGGTCAGTTCTTTAATTGGATTACTGACTTTAGGGTGTAGCCTTTGGAGTAACAGGGTCAGGAAAGTATACATGCAGTGTTTAGGGCCTAATAAACAAACACAGTTGGAAGGAAAAACAGATGTCTGAAAATTAAGTGTCCTTTTTTTTTTTTATTTTAATTAATTATTTATTTATTTGTTTGTTATTTTGAGACAGAGTCTTTCTCTGTTGCCCAGGCTGGAATGCAGTGGCACAATCTCAGCTCACTGCTACCTCCACCTCCTAGGTTCAAGCGATTCTACTGCCTCAGCCTCCTGAGTAGCTGGGATTACAAGTGCCTGCCACCATGTCCAGCTAAGTTTTGTGTATTTAGTAGGGACGGGGTTTTGCCATGTTCACCACACTGGTTTGAACACCTGACCTCAGGTGATCTGTCAGCCTCAGCCTCCCAAAGTGCTGGGATTACAGGCGAGAGCCACTGTACCTGGCCAAGGGTCCCATTTTTATACCAGATGCTGGATCCCCAAAAAAGAGGGAATCAGCCCATCCCAAAACTATATTTCCTACCTAGTTATTACACATTAAAGCTCTCTCATAATGCAAAGCAATTTCTGATAACCCAAAAAATCAAAAACGTCAGATAACACAATGCAAAACAGAACAAAGCCTTAGACTTTGAGAAGGATCTATCCACTTCCAATTCCTGGGGTTTCATGAGGAAAACAGAGTTTTTTCCCAAAACAGGATCTGTGGCACCTCCTCTGCTTTTCCCAGCGAGTGCCAGCCTGTTAGAGCTTGAATATACACTTTTAATTAAGCTGACTTTTAACCACAGCACTCTCTTTAAAAAGTCCTTTTGAAATTTCTTTTTACCCAATTTTAGTCAGGCCAAGCAGTCGATATGTCTAGCTTTTGAACTTTACCAAGAGTAACCTCACAGGTGCTCAGAGAAAGGAAAATTCAAGATGGTTTGTGGTGGGGAAGAGTATCAACAAATGACAAAGGTCACACAGATAAATATGAAATAAGAAGGCCGGGCGTGGTGGCTCATGCCTGTAATCCCAGCACTTTGGGAGGCTGAGGCGGGCAGATCACAAGATCAGGAGATCGAGACCACAGTGAAACCCCGTCTCTACCAAAAAGACAAAAAATTAGC